>NC_090266.1:395732729-396035759 GCF_040414725.1 Anabrus simplex | reverse complement strand
CACAGAGCTCAACGACGTGCATGGGTCCACGAACATCGGCAGTGAACCATGGAACAGTGGCGGCGTGTGGTATGGTCCGATGAATCCCGGTTCCAGTTGTATCGAGCTGATGGGCGCGTGAGAGTGTGGTGTATACCCCATGAACCAATGGATCCTGCGTGTCAACAAGTTTGTGTCCAGGCGAGAGGTGGCTCAGTTCTGGTCTGGGCTGCGTTACCTTTGTCGCAATTGGGCCCCATTTTTCGGCTGCAGGGAGCGCTGATAGGTGGATATTCTTTCAGATCATCTGCATCCATTATGGCCATAGAGTACCCTGACGGAGATGCCATGTTTCAACCGGACAATGCGCCATGTCACTGATCTGTGATGGCACGCAGGTGGTTGGAGGAACACTCCGGTGAAGCTACGACCAGGGATTGGTTCTCCAGATCCCCCGATCTTAATCCATTCGAGCATTTATTGAATGCTGTCGATGCTGGTGTACGCCCCATGAACCTCGCACCAACTACACAAGACCAACTGTTGGGAGCAGTGCGAGATGCGTGGGTCCAGATCCTTCCAGAACGATTCCAACACCTTGTAGAGTCGATGACTCCCCGTATTGCTGCCAATTTGAGGGCTTGCGGAGGAGTAACTCGTTAGTAACATCACATTCAGTGTCTTCCCATGACTCGTTTGGCTACTCGGTGTACATCCTATTTTTCGTCACTACGAACTGTTAATAAAATCATGTGAAGCATGAATGCGCGATTAGTACTCGGGGCGAAGTCCATTGAGACTGTGAGAAAACTGAGACCGAAACCTGAATGTTTTGTTTACAAAAACGAATTGTTTATTTGAATATCAAGGAAAATGAATTATTATTTCAGACATAAAATTATATTTGAAAACCCTTCTGATTAGTCATCGTAGTAACCTTCGTTTCATAGGTCCACAGGTTTAATTCCCGGCTGGTTCGGAGATTTTAACCATGTTTGGTCAATTCTTCACCTACACGCAACATATCGCATTAGTAAACACCACGTAAGCAGGAAGTAATGAATACACCGTGTGAGTTCACTGCGCGGTTTCGGTCACGCAGCTGTGGGCTTTCATTCGGGACATAGCGTTTCGTATCCCAACGTTGGCAGCCCAGAAAATGATTCTCTCTGATATCCCATTTCCACAGCAGGAAAATGTTCGGGCTGTACCTCAGTTAAGGCCACGGTAGTTACCTTTCCAGTCCTAGCCACCATTCTCTCGTCAAAATTGTTCAGTGTGTCAGTACAAAGTTAAGCCGCTATAAAAAAGTATACTTCCCACCAAATAGGGTTGGTGTCAGGAAAGGCGTTTGGCCGTAAAGTAGGGCATAATCTGCTTTAGTGCCTACCGCAGATAACTGAAACAAAACGTCGTGTGGCCTCCGGAGAGACCTGGTGCAGGTCTTCTGATTGACGCCCGTAGGCGACCGACATGTCGTGATAAGAATGAAATGATGATGAAGACGGCACATAAACCCAGTCCCCGTGTCAGCGGGATTAACCAATTACGGTTCAAATTCCCGATCCTGCCGGGAATCGAACCCGGGACCCCTGTAACCAAAGGCCAGCACGCTAACCATTTAGCCATAGAGCCGGACCCCAGATAACTGAAAAAATGCCATAAAATCAGGAGAATCACTTAAGTAGGCCTATATCTGAAATATGATCAAATGTGTCAATAATAATAAGAAGAAGAAGAATTTTATTGGTGTCGCCATAAGACCTATCTGTGTCGGTGCGACGTAAAGCCCCTAGCAAAAAAAATTATTGGCTTCATTTACCACTAACAACTTTTACGGTTTTCGGAGACGCCAAGGTACCGGAAATTTACCCCGAGGGAATACTTTCACGTGCCAGTAAATCTACCGACTCGAGACTGACTTATATGAGCACCTTGAAATACCATCGGACTAAGTCAGGATCGAACCTGCCAAGTTGGTGAGAGAAGATCAGTGCCTCAAGCTTCTCAGCCACTCTTCCTGACAAAATGTGACACCAACGTAAGACAAAAGCATCATAAATATAATAAATATTGAGGCTTATTACCATTCTAATATATTTCTACACGTGCACAGTATATTAGGGCAATAGAGTTTATGTTATCAGTTTTCTGTACTTAGTCGACGCTATCAAAATGCTCAAGTCTTGGTAGCTAAGCAAACGGGAGAGTTAAAAATTCTGTGCGCAATGAACTCTCTTTCTCGGGTGTGGCGAGGGGAAGTAGGAGAGGGAGGGTAGTGAGCGGAGTGTTGTGGGTCATGATTCTGTCCATTGGAAAGGGGAGGGGAATGTTGCTTCTTCATCTTATAATCTTTTTGATTTTTTTTTTGTATTAAGGAGTGAATGCAAAATAATGACGTAAAAGTATGGAACTGAATTACAAAGTATCCTGTAGGGAATTATTTTTAGCGATAAATAATAACCTAAGAACCGTCCCGAGTGGCGAACGATGCAGCGTAAATACATAAATTCAGAAAATTTACTACAGATAACAATATCCTAAACAACATTCCAGACATTCAAGTCAGAGATTTCCCCTTGTGGGATTTAGTAAGTGCTACTGCAAAAGGTGTAAAATGTTTTTCAGAAGTTAATTCAGTTGAGCGAAGAGGGGGAATTCTTAAAATGTGTATCATCATTCAGGTTGGTTTGCTGTGTACATTCTGACCGCTTCTTCAATATTCAACTATTTGTGTTTAATTTCGACGTGTGAACATTTTCAGATCTGTATTGATGTCTGTGAAATGGTGTCAGAGATTTCATATAAGTGTTCCCCTAAGGCTGAATGCCGATGTACCTCATCGCATTTTTGTATTCTTTGTTCTTGTGTGGAAATTACGTATTGTCAGACCTATATATGTGCATTGTAGTTAGGTTATTGACGCTTGAGCTCATTAACTCCTGACTTGGAGAAAGTGTATTTTTTTAGGTTACATTTAATGTTGTACCTTCGCAGTGTGTTGTTCGTCATAAAGGCTAAATTTAGACTTATTCAAATATGAGCTATTTGTATGTGTCCTTGTTTATATAGTTGAGGACAATGCACTTTTCTCTTTGGTGTGGTGTTTTAACTTTGTTTATTTCGTAGTTTATCTACTGTCTTCATTCAAATCATTTGTGTTCATTGGTATGGATATTGCTCTGTGTATCATTATATTCAGTCATGCTACTTTAAGTGTGCATGGGTGATTCGATTCGGTGTCAATAGTGTGAGATGTTTGAGTGGACTTTCTGTATATTTTGCATGGCAGGTTGTCTCTATTCCTACTGACTGTGGTGTCTAAACACTTTAATTTATTGTTACTTTCTGGTTACATTGTGAATTTGACTGCCTTTTTTAAAAAATTCAGAGTGTTGATTAACTGTTGTGCCTTTATGACACCATTATCATATAAGCATATTACGTCATCTACATATCTGCTCGACTGTAAGATTCTTTTAGAATGCTGGTTGGTTAAGAACTTGTTTTCGAATTCACTTAGGAAAGTGTTCGCTAATATGCCTGATAACGGCGAGCCCATGGTTAACCCTTCTCTTTCATATAGATTTTGTCGGTGAATGTAAAATTGTTTTGGTTTTAAGGTCATTCTAAAGAGGTCTCGTCTTATTCAGCTAACCTTCAAAAATGATTTCCAAAAAGGATTAATCCGGTGAAAGAAAACATGACTGGCAATTCCTTTTCGTGGTCCTTCAGAGATTTGTTCTTTACTCACCGACCTATATGTACCGCAGTGCTGCAATTTTATTGACTACGAAGATCACTTTTACTATTCCAACGCTTACGTTACTTTCCAAAGAATAAATTGTTTGCCGTCAGTACAATTAGCATAATATGCAGAATAGTTCATAACCATTTTTGTAATTAAGTAAATGAATAACAGATGACTATCATGCACAGTAAATTTAGTATGTGTTCTCCATATAGTTACTCGTATACTCACTAATGTTAACTCTTGGGAAAAAGAGTAACAGAATGAGTTGCCTTGAAACACTATTTCGTAATGGGAGGGCGTGGATACATAAGGAGATTAAATCTTTGACAGACATGCGAGAAAAACTTTCAGAAGTCACTCCAGTAGTAACCTGCATTCGTTCCATGTACAAACCGAAATACTAAAATATCTACTTTACAAAGTGAGACTACTCCAAGAAGGACTCATTTCATATTACTTGAAGATTTGATTTAAACGTGATGTCCATATTGTAACCACAGGAATAATAAACCGCAGAATGCGCGATCGAAAATATACCGTATAGAAACTAACCTTTTGTGAACGCGTAAATAGTTACATTATATTTAAATAAGTACTACTGCACATTTCAAATCCAGTTTCGGACGCAATATCAAACCATCTGTCACCTTGTTTATAGCCACGCTGCTTCTCAAAAATTCCGGTCACCACGGAGTAACTTTAATAGTTGTCTGGTGTTCAGAGACTATGATTATTATGCACTAACGACATATGATTAAAATTTCACTATCATAGCAGGATAACAAAGTACAGCACATACATATCACACATAAATTCAAGAAAAATTTCAGATAAATGAAAGAAGCGTAGACACTGATTTCTAAGAATTTGGAAAAGAAAACTAGAAACAAAAAATAAAGCATGATCACTGTAAGCTCACCGCTATCACAACAAAAGTAAATAAAATCCATTACGTAGTCAACATAATCATTACGGGCAATTGTACTGACTTCACAGCTGTCCTTTAACAGTAAATTAATCCATCCTTAGAGAGCTTCGCCTTTCCGGAGCGACTGGGCGAGTTGGCCGTGCGGTTAGGAAAGCGCAGCTGTGAGCTCGCATCCGGGAGATAGTGGGCTCGAACCCCACTGTCGGCAGCCCTGAAGATGGTTTTCCGTGGTTTCCCATTTTCCTAGGCCTTTCGTATCCCATCGTCGCCATAAGACATATCTGTGTCGGTGCGACGAAAGCAAATAAAAAAACTAATTGCGATTGCGTGGAGACTGGATGCTTTTGCCGTCTTCTGCATTAGATTTCATCATAGGTATGACCCCATAGTAACAGACGCACAGGTCGCCTATACGGTGTCAACTCGAAAGACTTGCAGCAGGCCTCTCCGGGTGCCACACCACATTATTATTATTATTATTATTATTATTATTATTATTATTATTATTATTATTATTATTATTATTATTATTATTATTATTATTATTATTATTATTATTATTATTGACAATGCATTCAATGAGAACATTGAGGTGTCCTCTGATAACTAGTTAACCAGAACGAAATGGGCAAGTCAGACATCAGTTTACAGGACTGACAGTGTCAAGTAACCTGGATGCTGCTAGTCGCAGAAAGAAAGTTACGGAAATTCCCTGGCATGGAACACAAAGAAAACTGTGATTCTTCAAGGAGAAGTAAGGAATGTAACTAAGCCAGTGGATAGCGGGAAGAAGTCGAAAGTAAAGTTAAACCTGGCAGAACAAACGGCGAGGCAGGGAATACCTCGAAACTCCTCAAGGAGCTTTAGATACTTAAGAGAGCATGCCACGTTCTGGGTAATGAAACTTTTTCCATTTACTAATGAATTTCATTAAGAAGGAATGATTAACTTTTGGACCAATTTCCTTGACATATTCGTTGAGGGAGATGTACTTCATTTTCTACTATTGTACCAGGTTTTACTACGACACACGAAGCTGAAAATTTATTTATTTATTTATTTATTTATTTATTTATTTATTTATTTATTTATTTATTTATTTATTTATTTATTTACTCTCCTATATACGATCTTTCAGTAAAAGGTCAAGAAAACCAAAGTCGAGTGGTCTTATCCCAGACTGTATGTATGTTGGGTGTTCAGCCCAAAGGCTGGTTTGATCTTCCACAATTCCGCCAACAGCAGTCGTAGGTAGCCTAGGTGTTACTGAAGAGGCATCCTAGGGAAATGAGAAGTGAGGTAGTTTCCCGTTGCTTTCCGCACTGAGCCAGAAGTTGCTATTATATATCATTCTGCCAAGCCTACTGAGATGCATGCACTAACCTACTCTATGAGTGATATTTTTACACCAGTCATAACAGGGACTAGCTGCATAACGAATGGTATTACTAGCATCGCTCATACCTCGGTCATCTTCATTTTGTCAAAGCCAAGGATGAGACTGAGACAGGTCGATGAAAGTAACACATTTATTCTAGCCCACACCAGAAGACATCATCAGAAGACACCACATCTCACCAGTAAAGGCCTTTATCCCTGACTAAGTTTTCTTTATTATGTGTACGGTACGTCGGTTTACCTCATGTATTCAAGTAAAGTTCCCAGGAGGTACTTCATTTAAATTATCTAACTCAAAGTAATTGCAAACACACGCGCTAATAGGAATACTACAATAACGCACATGGAGAATGTAGTTGTAGCGATAGCATGCCGCGTGACTGGATGCCGTGTTAGTATACAATACAAGGATATATCATAATGCCTTGATCGGTCACTGACGAGGTCACTGTCGAGATTACTGTGCTAGGTCACATTACAGCTGCTCAAGTAGGCTTATAAATTATAATGATTTCATTTTCCGTAAATTGAGTATGTGATTGCCTCACTGCAATGTTTTTCATACACTGGAAATATATCTATAAAACTCTTAATTGACAAACTAGCTTTATGAAGGAATATGTTAGACTGAACCAGTCTCAGCACACACTTCTAATCGGAACACATTTTGCATGCGTGTGGAATATTTTTTTTTTTTTTTTTTGCTATTTGTTTTACGTCGCACCGACACAGATAGGTCTTATGGCGACGATGGGAGAGGAAAGGTCTAGGAGTGTGAAGGAAGCGGCCGTGGCCTTAATTAAGGTACATCCCCAGCATTTGCCTGGTGTGAAAATGGGAAACCACGGAAAACCATCTTCAGGGCTGCCGACATTGGGGTTCGAACCTACTATCTCCCGAATACTGGATACTGGCCGCGTGTGGAATTGCGGGCCGCATTATTGTTATAGTAACTGCGAAATTATATTTCCAAATTTATTTAATATTTATTTTCTGTTGTTATTAAAAAAGTGCTTGCCTAAAAATTATTGTAAAATAAAACGAAATCATAAAGAAATGGCTAGCCTCCGTGGCTCAGGCGGCAGCGCGCTGGCATCTCACCGCTGGATAGCATGGTTCAGATCCCGGTCACTCCATGTGAGATTTATGCTGGACAAAGCGGAGGCGGGACAGGTTTTTCTCCGGATACTCCGGTTTTATCTGTCATCTTTCATTCCAGTAACATTCCATTTCATCCGTCAGTCATTTATCATTGCCCCAGAGGACCGCGACAGGCTTTGGCAGCCGGCACATTTCCTACCCTCGCCACAAGATGGGGGCTTCATTCACTCCATTCCTGACCCAGTCGAACGACTGGAAACAGGCTGTGGATTTTCATTTCTCACATAAAGAAATTAAAATGTTGGAAGTCATGGTTTTTGACAGAAATCACGTAGACCATTATTTAAGTTAAGCAAATTACGCTTACAATTATTCTGCAGACTTAAGATATAAATCTTCAACTACAAGGAAAGGATATATATTACTTTCATAAATTTTCTGTAAGGATTAAGCAGTCAAAAATAATTCTGTAAATAAACACGGAATGTGGAAACGCAAATCAAATTCTAGGCTGGTATGTTCAGTCCATAATTTCACAAATCACACTAACTGATGTTTTTGTCTTCCTCTAAGGTAATTCGGGAGTATCCCGGATGTGTCAGCACTGTTGCCGAACTTACAAGCCAATAACCGCAGATGCGGATCGCAGACCGCGCGCGCGTCATGAAAGGTTACTAAAGGACTCCATTTATAATTGAACACAGAACACATTCTACCGCAAACTCTCAGTAGAGTGAGAAGATGTAACGCTTACTTATTAATTACTATTACATAAATGGATAATTTCCTTATTTATTAGGATACAGTTAACCTAAATTCATACGAATTGTTCGGCTTATGCTGCTGAAATGGTTATATTACAATCTGTGCTGAAGAGATGGAGATTAATATGCCTAACCTTGAAGAGAAATTTTTGTGATATAATATAAATCAGGATTTGAAAGTCGTGTTATAAGCTACATTACTGGGCGACGTACGGTGTTTTTCTGAGAATTTGCTTTACGTCGCACGGACTCAGGTAGGTCTTATGGCGACAATGGGATGGGAAAGGCCTAGGAGTGAAAAATAAGCAGCCGTGGTTTTCATTAAGTTACGACACCGGCATTTGCCTGGTGTCAAAGTGGGAAACAACGGGAAATAAATCTTCAGGGCTACCAACTGTGGGGTTCGAACCCACTATCTCCCGGATGCAAGCTCACAACTGCGCACCCCAAACCGCAAAGCCAACTCCCCCGGTAACATGCGGTGTCATGTAGGGGATACAAAGACAAAAAGTATGAAAACGTTGGATCATCTCCGTTGATAGTCGATCATCTGCCTTTGCTGCTCCGGTACTCACACTGGGTCGTTACGGTTCTTTCCTGGCACTTCGTCGACCGACGGACAGGGTTCAGAGGAAGGCATAAGTACTTTAAATGAAAAGCGAAAATATGCTCATTCACATGTATTAGAACAAAAAGGCGTTACGTTAAGTTGACTTTATAAACGAAATCTGCTAGGGAAATAGTAAAAAATGTAATCAACACATAAGTCAAATATTATTTAAAAATCACCTGAAAAAACAAATGCATCGCTCCTTTATCACTTTACTTAAATTAATTTTGACATGTGACAAGGGCAAAACCATAATGAAAATGTAAGAAAACCTGAAAGTCGTATACTCGGCTTCCACATCAGACTGTCGATTAATCTACTTGAACCGTGGAAAATCTGGCTTTCACAACTGAATTCCGTACTTTCACTTAATTCAGGTAATACAACAATTTAGGTACCAACGCAGGGTATCATACAACCACCGAATGGACCCTTAATCGAACCAAACTATCCTCCAGTTTCCCGTTATCAGATATGTATTGCAAAGCATTATGCTCTTTAAGAGTTAAGTTGTATCATCTGAGAAGTGAAATAAAAATTGCACCATCTCGTGTCATCACAGGACATCATTAAGCTATTCTTTAATAAACGCTTGCGTTCGAAAGACAGTGGGTTCGAGCCCCACTGTCAGCAGCCCTGAAGATGATTTCAGGTGGTTTCCCATTTTCACACCAGGAGAATACTGGGACTGTACCTTATTTAAGGCCACGGTGGACTTCTTCCTACTCCAAGCCCTTTCCTATCACATCTTCGCCATCAGACCTGTCTGTATCGGTGCGACGTAACGCGAATTGTAAGAAAAATGTTGTAACAGTTTAAATATGCATTGCCGTAAAACATATTCGGAAGGAACTATTAACTGATCAAGAAATTATGTTCATTAAGAACACGTTCAGAAGGAACCAATAAATGCTTGATATTATTTTAATAAACACAAACTCAGAAGGAACCAATGAGTACTTAAGACGTGCTTAACTAACACTTGAATAAATTAATCAGTTAACTTTCAGGTTATGTGAAATTATTGACCACTGAAATTTTTTAAACAAGCACATGAGGTTTATCGGAGTAAAATTTAAATGGGTATCACGTTCTCTCTTCTGCTTTACAACTACTAGACTGTGTAACTAAGTTTGCCTCTCTAATGTTCCTTCAACAAAAGGTAAATTAAATCAGTAGACATAAAATTCCACGTGTGGAGAAAATAAAATATTCAGCCACAGCTGAAAAATCGAAACTGAATTTCCAGAGTCCATAAGAGTAAGTATCCATAATAGCAAACAATCTATCTTAAATTCTACCTGAATCATTAAATATAAACTGAAAATAGAAACATGTGGAAGAAGCAAACAACTAATTCAACTATCCGTGGCTTAGTGGTTGGGACTGGTCCACGTTAGCTAAGCTTTCATAGGGTTAGACGCATACTTTTACGTCTGCTAGTGCAGTACTCTTCTGGAATACACTTTGCAGTTAGGTAATCTACGCCTGACATGACCATAATAAATCATACTAACACATTCTTCTTGACTTAGCCTGCGAAAATAAAAATCTAAAATACTAAAATCTAAGAGCCTCCGCGGCTCGGACGGCAGCGCGTCGGCCTCTCACCCCTGGATACCGTGGTTCAAATCTCGGTCACTCCATGTGAGATTTATGCTGGACAAAACGGAGGCGGGACAGGTTTTTCTCCGGGTACTCCGGTTTTCCCTGTCATCTTTTATTCCAGCAACACTCTCCATTCTCATTTCATTGCATCTATCATCCATTAATAAATCACTTTGGGAGTGGCGACCCCATCGTACTAACAGCCTATATCTGCTTCATTCATTACATCTCTGACCCGGCCAATGACTGGAAAACAGGTTGTAGGTTTTCATTTTCACTAAAATCCAAATATAAACAACACAACGTCGGCCTAGTACTAGCATGAGGCTTTACATCGAGCATCTAAGTTCTACTGTGATTCATGCGATCACTGAACCTCAGACACCAAAGTTGTATTGTAAATCGTAAAATAAACGCTGATCAAAAATCATCTAAACAATTTAACACCGCAGGAATAATAATAATAATAATAATAATAATAATAATAATAATAATAATAATAATAATAATAATAATAATAATAATAATAATAATTTCGTGTGGCTATTTCTAGCCGAGTGCAGCCCTTGTAAGGCAGACCCTCCGACGAGGGTGGGCGGCATCTGCCATGTGTAGGAAACTGCGTGTTATTGTGGTGGAGGATAGTGTTATGTGTGGTGTGTGAGTTGCAGGAATGTTCGGGACAGCACAAACACCCAGTCCCCGGGCCACTGGAATTAACCAATGAAGGTTAAAATCCCGACCCGGCCGGGAATCGAACCCGGGACTCTGGACTGAAGGTCAGTACGCTGACAATTCAGCCAACGAGTCGGACACCGCAGAAATTATTTACGATAACAGACGGCTGTCTCTTATTTCGATTCTATGTCCATAAATGAAATGAAATTACAATGAAATTAACTCATGACCTCACTCATGACCCATGAAACAATGAAACTTAATCATCACGCACAGGAAGGTCAGCTACCAACGACTAAATATATTGACCATCCAAAGTACGTCTGATGTCATGTCTATTTGGTGACACCTCAACTGTACAATAAATTTTATCATATTCGATTCCACCGTGTATCACTTACTCTACCCTCGGTTCACTTCCAGCTCAAGCCTTCGAAATGGCGTGCACTATCTCCCGGAATTAAATTTAAAATCAACGTGAAGTTGCAACCCAAACTGAAATGTAACCAATTACAACTGGCTCACCTCCCTACGACGAAGATTATTCTATCCGAATACTTGAGGTCTGTCAATGGTCTACACTCTATGTTCTGCACTAAGAAATGTTGGATGGACAGTCACAACTTGAAATTACATCGACCTACTGTGTTACTAAGAAACATGAACATAGGATAAAGTCACTTATTAATGAAATAACATATCAGACACCTACATTTACGGGGAAATTTCTGACATTGTAAAATGGGCTCCGTATTGCACACTATCTCAAACCACAGGGCCATTATCCCGCACAGCCTGTTCCCAGAAATTCATGCACCATTTCTCCAAAATTCCACAGGGCATCTCAACATCCTATTAACCGTACAAAGTACTGTGCACAGGCGCGTTCTCTCGCACAGCCCGTCTGAAAACCTCAGTTATCGTCTCATCTCAATCCAAAATTCTATAGGGCATTCCAGCCTCCCCAAAACACATCAGGGGACATTTGACTCAACTTGACACGTGAACTCATGCTACGTAAACTAACGTCCAAGGCTATCTTTGAAGTCCTGAATGACCTTGTTCTATTCCATGATTAGTTCCCTTGTCGTGTCTGCTTCGTTGGCCTCCTTTACCACCTCCTCGATTTTTCAGTATCTTCCCGGCTCAACGGCCCAGGATTGTATTGCACTCCTCCAACTAACAGAAGCACCGCGATCACCATCGCTGCCAACAGCATTTCAGAAGCAATTGATACCAGGTTTTAGGCCAGATACCTGGTACTTTATGATGTTATCCCAACGGTCGATGACCGCTCAGTAGTGTTCTATGCCTATCCCCATTTCGCTTACACAACTTAGCACTCAGCACTCCCGCACATACATCTCTTTCGCTTGCAGGGCTCCAGTCGACTGAGTAATATATGTTCTAATGCGATTCTACTCGCTTTTTCGACCAAGTCCCCCAAACTGTGCTTCGAGCGAATTCTCCTCTTATCCTGGAGTGACGGGAGACGTCCTCTCTTCTTCACGTTTACGAAATGTGTGTGTAGTGGCATGTTGGCGTGCCTCGTAAACCACATCTGAATGTCCCGCCAGAACTTATGACGTAATCTTAATTAAAAATGCAGAAATTCTCAAATTTCACGTACATCACTTGAAAACTTCATCAAATTACAGGGAAAGTTCTGACCATTCTAAACGTGATATTCATTTCATTAGTTCAGCCTGACTTCTACCTAAAATTCTATATCATAGGTCGCACTTTACAGCTTCATCCATTTGTGTATCGGCACGCCCGGGACCAGTGACGCGTGTAGATTTTTATCTCGCAATATCTGTTATGCATTTCCAAGATTTAGTCACCATAAATGATATACGAGTAAAATTCTACTTAGCCTTGTTGACAATTATGAATTTTAGACTTGCCGCAAGGGCTTAACTATTCTTGGAAGTAGTTTTAGGCCATTCTCACCAAACATTGACCGACTAGCAAGTTTAGAGGTCACACGTGTTGAATACGATACGACTCTGCCGGATATCCATGTGAAAAGTGCCAACAAAATGGCACGCTTTCTTGACAACGCAAGATGATGGGGTCAATGCATACATATTGTACCAGGAAATGCTCGTACTTGTTAGCTTGATGAGCATGAGATGGTACGCAATGCGTGTACGGCACATCGAATTGGAGTGGGTACAGAGAGTGAGAAGACTTGCATTGAATGAAGTTCTGAATATTGAAACTGTTTGTTTATTGCATAAAGTCAAATTCATATCACCACAATACATTGGAAGATGGATTGGGCGTGGCGTTTCTCCGACTTACAGCCGGCGGTGTCCCGCGTTGCTCTAGTACTCCTCCCGTCCTCACCATGCAGCAGCTCTCGAAGCTGTAGGACCACGTACCATTCCAACGAGGGCAGCTCTAGATGTTCTTGAAGTTTTAGAAGTCCTTGAAGATCTCAAAGGTCTAGGAGTTCGGGTAGCCGGAGTCACTCACTCTGAAGGATAGTGCGAACACATACACATATAAGCCTCCTGGACGTATTGGACGTTTTAGTTTGAGATGTAATTTTTGAACTGACTTATTCCTTTCCCATCAAGGGATGAAAGAAGTGCAAAGACATCGTGTCGAATGTCAATGGAATCGAACAAGGTAAATAAACTGGTCACTAACTTGGATAATATAAATAATTTAATTTTCATGTGGTCGAATGTCAATATAATAGAATCCTCACTGTTCTTAACGTCAGTTAGAGTTCGCACAGATTGTAAGATTGTTCACACGAAACAAATAGTATATTTTGGCTTTTTAATGTACGAAGACATTCTGAAATTTGATAGAGATTACAGATATATACAGATATATACAAAGAAGTGCAACCATTTGTAGAGTTCTTCTAGGTTCTACGATTGCTATGAATTTATTTGCAATGTTTATTCAGAACACTGCTGTGACAGCTCACTTTGGTAGAAATGATTTAATGTGAATTTCATTGCATTAAAACGCACTGTTATGTAGATATTTAACAAGAAGATAGCACCATTAGACTATTAACACAGGGGTGAAACTAGTCCCGTTCACTCACACTGTCATTTTAATGTTCAAAAAAGAATAATAACATTGGTAAGACTTTATAATAACTTGATCGTGAAAATGTGTTTCGTTCACTGATAGTTCTGCGTTCATTTAAAGGTAATGAGAAATCACAAATGTATTCACACGTGAAGATTTATTTCTTTCCTAACATTCAAGTTCAGCTTGAGATAATACAGGTCCAAATGCACTGTTTAAGATTCAAAGTTTGCTATCAGCAGAAATATTTCAATCACCTTGAAATATTTAAAGTATCGCACTTCTTGATTCTATGAATGTGTTCGTAGTGACTATTGAAATGTTTCAAAATTATTCTCACCATAATTTGTTTATTTGTTTTACGTCCCACTAACTACTTTTTAAGGCCTTCGGAGTCTCACCATAATTTAGTAGAGCTGTAAATCGTAGACGTTGTCTACGCACTATTACTTCCTAGCACCAAATTCTAGCAGCCAGCCGTCCTGGTTGGGCTGTGAGATCAGACTGTGTCCATGCCGGTATCCGGGATTTTATTTATAGCCGTTTCGCCGGACGCGTCATAGAATTCAGTCATTTCTTCTACCTACAATCACTTCCTTAATCCTCAGCGGATTCTCACGATACTTGGTAGTCTTGTAGGCTATAACCTAGGACACATGCTGATGTTGCTCTCATAGTTGTGCTATTATTACGCTTGTAATGATAGCAAAAAACGAATGTTCGATACGTATCCTAGTTTAACCTTGAGCAGCTAGAAGCCTGCTCGCTCGCGTGCAGCAGCGCGTACATTAAAACTTGAAATACTTCATGCAACAACGCTGGACTAGCGTTTCTGGTACAGTACATACATACATACTATAATTTAACAAATAACATGTTGCAATACATCTTAATAATATGTTATGTCTTTCAGCGTTTAAATTACAGACAACTGCCAATTAACCATGCGCCTCCACAATCCTCTCTCTTTGCAACTACCTTCGTAACCTCATTTAGTTCTGCAGGTTTTATCGTTAAATCCATTCAAAATTTATTTCAGCCATCTTCGTCTTTATCTCTCTTTGTTTCTCTTAGCTTCCCTATCCGAAATCATTATTGTCCTAGGTAACTTACCCTCCTCCATCCGTCTCAAATGAACCCAACATCGAACGTACAATTTCATCCATCGAGATTATTCCTGACTCAGCTTTAATCTCCTCACTCCAAGAAACCTCCTGGTATTATTCTCGCGGATTTTCAGCAGTAATTTTTCTCGCCTCCTTCTTTCAACTAAGAATAAGATATCCTAAGAATTGAACGCAGGGCGACGTGAAGATAATTTTGCCCGAAAACTCAGGTCATTCTTACAGAATACCGTTGATTGCATCTGCAAGCACACTGCGTTAGCCTTGTTACACATTCTTTCGATTTCACTTGCTAAACTACCATCCATGGAAAGAGCACATCCTAAGCAGCGTACTTGAGGTGATCAGCCTGTTCCAGTTTTGTATCTCCTAATGCTAATGTTCATACCAAACTCATTTCACCTGCTTTCGATCTCCCACAGACTGTCATCAGGATCGAACCGTGGTCGTAGGCCAAGCTACTTTCTACAGTTCCAGAAACTCATGACACACGTAAATACTCAAACGAGATAACTGGTACTATTGGCCGAAGTTCAGCTATTATAACGAAACAAACCATGTTATTTACAATTTTCATGAATGCACGATAAACTTAAATGTCTTTCGAAGTAAATCACGCGTGGATAGGTTCATTCAAGTGCTAGTCCACTATTACACATAACTGTTTATCTTAAGACCATTAACCAGGAAACATACTGTATAGTGTGGAATCCAGACCCTGGGATGCAACACTTCCTTTCGACAATGTAGCAAATATTGGCCAGAATTCGATAGCTGACCACTCTGTTGTAGCAGATTTTTGCTTTTTGCTTCGGAAAACGTTATTTTTTCAACGATGTTAGTAAGGATTTATTTATTTATTTATTTATTTATTTACGTATTTATTTATTTATTTATTTATTTATTTATTTATCTATTTATTTGTTTATTTATTTATTCTCAATTCCATTGTTCACAATCAGACATAGTACTGTAGATGGGCTCTTCGTTTGAAATATCTTTGAATGTAGGACTTAACCGTTGTAAAACTGATGTCATTTGTTTCTTTTGCTGTTTCACTACCTTTAACTAAGAAACCCTTTCAGAATAATGTAAATGACCTATATAAGAGAATTTATTTAACGTCAATGAAATCAATTTCCGCCACTTCAACATAGAGCTATTCTAAGTGTTTTGTTCTCGTCACTCAAGATATATGACCCTTTCCAGGTCCTTTCCGGCCACTCGATGTTATTAGCTGACGCAGCTTTGGCAGTGCCTTCACTGCTCCAAGGAGCTCAGGTCGTAACATTGCGACAGGCACACTCGTAATTCAGCGACTTGAGATGCGAAAGAACGTCCACATGGCATGTGAGAGTTAACAGTAAAACATGACGAGCTGCGTGGCAAGCCAGGGAGTCACTCTGTGGAAATGAACGCAGTAGTGATTTCAGGGTAACTCCAAGCAATCTGAACGCATTCTCATCTTCAGTCATTCTATCAATCATCAAAGTTCTCCATTTAGATCTGTTGCTCAGGTGGCAGATTCCATATCAGAATGTTTTCAAAGAACTTTATCGAAAATATCCCTTGATAAGTTAATCCAATCGCTTATTCCTCCTTTTACAAATTCATGTTTGACCCAATTTGTCGTTTTGAATTCTAACTTTATCTTCATATTATGATCCTTCTTACATTTAAATGCCCCACTCAAGCTTATTTGCCAACTCCCCACTGACGGCTCGGAACATAACACTTAGTCGAGTAGTTCGTCTCCTTACTCTCAAGTCTTCACAGCCCAAAGTTTGCAATATTTTCGTAACACCATTTTTATTGGAAATCACTGAGAACCAACCGTGCCGCTTTCATTTGGATCTTTCACAGTTCTCGTATGAAGTAGTCCTAGTGTGGGTCCCATACACTGGAACCATACTCTATCTGGGGTCTTACCAGAGACTTATACGCCCTCTCCTTTACATCCTTACTGAAACCCCTGAATACCCTCATAACCATGTGAAGAGATTTCCTGTCTTTACAAGCTCGTTAATGATATTACACAATGAAGATAAGTCCTTACACTGACACCTGATCCCCATGAAGTACTATCACTCCATCAACACAGTTATTAAAGCTACACGGCGAAAGTTACAACCTGACTTTTCATCCTATTTATCATCATACCGTTGTCTGCTTCCCACTCACTACCTTGTCTAGGTCATTTTGTAGTCGCTCACAATCCTGTAACTTACTTACTACTCGGTAGAGATGAACGTCATCCGCAAATAGCCTTACCTGTGATTCCAGTTCTTTACCCATATAATGTATATATATAATAAAGCATAAAGGTCTAATTGTACTGCCCTGTGGGACACCCTCTTAATCATTACAGCATCAGATAACCCCTTCACCTAGTCTAATTGTCTGAGTTCTACTTTCTAGAAATTTAACCACCCATCAATCACTCTTTTGTCTAGTCCAATAGCTCTCATTTTTGTCAGTAATAGCCCATGATCTACGCTATCAAAAGCCTGGGATAGGTAAATAACAACACAGTCCATTTGATCTTCTGTATCTACAATATATATTATATCTTGCAGGATTCCTACAAGTTGAGCCTCACTGGAATAACATTTCCTAGTCCCAAACTGCCTTCTATCAAACCAGTTATTAATTTCGCGAACGTGTCTAATATAATCAGAAGTAATGCATTCCGAGAGCCTAAAAGCAACACGTGTTAAAATGACTGACATTTAATTATCAGATTTATATTTAGAACCATTCCCTTGAACTCTGCGGCTACTATTGCATTTCACCATTCATTTGATACCGCTCTTTCATTCAAACAATAATAAAGTATGTACTTCAGATATGGCTCTATATCTCAGCCTTTAATAAATCCCCAGAAATCTTATCAATCCCAGCTGCTGTTCTAGTTTTAAAATCTCTTACCTAATGTTTTGCCTTAATTTTACAACTTTTGCGTATTCTCTTAAGTTGGCCCCGGCTCATTTCATTGTTGGCTTGCATGCTCTAGCCTTTAATCGCCACTTTTCTTAGTTTATTCTCTCTTCGCCAGGAATATGGCCTCGTAGTTTTATATCCATTCATGGGTTGCATTACAAGGTCAATGATATAGCTCACATTAAAACTGCCTTGAACATGTGTACTACTGCATGGGAAGTAGGCAACAATGTTGATTTTCAATGAAGAACCTTGAATTGTACCTCGTGGTCTACAATTCTTCTTCTTCCTAATACGTTTACCCTCCAAGGTCGGTTTTTCCCTCGGACTCAGCGAGGGATCCCACCTCTACCGCCTCAAGGGCAGTGTCCTGGAGCTTCAGACACTGGGTCGGGGGATGGAACTGGGGAGGATGACCAGTGCCTCGCCCAGGCGGTCTCACCTGCTATGTTGAACAGGGGCCTTGGTGGGGGATGGGATGATTGGAAGGGATAGACAAGGAAGAGGGAAGGAAGCGGCCGTGGCCTTAAGTTAGGTACCATCCCGGCATTTGCCTGGAGTAGAAATTGGAAACCACGGAAAACCACTTCCAGGATGGTTGAGGTGGGAATCGAACCCTCCTCTACTCAGTTGACCTCCCGAGGCTGAGTGGACCCCGTTCCAGCCCACGTACCACTTTTCAAATTTCGTGGCAGAGCCGGGAAGCGAACCCGGGCCTCTGGGGGTGGCAGTTAATCACACTAACCACTACACCACAGAGACGGACGTGGTCTACCATTTCTTCATAGAAGTTTGGCTGATTGTAGACTTGCGTTAAGGACGTATACTGAACCCCGCGACGTAGTTTAACATATATTTAACAGGTGTTAATTTCTTGACTGCATACCTACAATATTATCATTGATCCTCCAGGCATGAATCCTACACCAATACGATTGAAACATATTGTGCGTGTAATTCAATAGGTGTATTAATCTTCCTTGGTAACTTGCAAAGATTGTTACTTAGTATCTATAGTCTAATATGATTTGTTGTTATTGATACCTATTACGACAATATTTGAGATAACGGTAATCATGATGATACTACAAATTTTCTAGCCATTCTTTTACCCTGTGGAAAGTATCAAGGCTGTTAATAAAATAGGATACTGTCTACCCTGGGGTGTCCGACTCATTGGCTGAATGGTCAGCGTTGAGGCCTTCGATTTAAGGGGTACCGGGTTAGATTCCCGACTGGGACGGGGATTTTAATCGGCTCTTATTAATGCTTCTGGCCCGGTACTGGGTGTTTGTTTTTGTCCCAACACTTTCATCTTCATATTCAGACAAAACACTACACTACCAACCACCAAACAAACGCGCAATAGTGATTACATTCCTCCATATAAGGTTGGCGTCAGGAAGGGCATCCGGCCGTAAAACAGGGCTAAATCCACATGTGCGACACAGTTCGCAACCGCGACCCCACAGATGTATGATAAACGGTATAAAAAGAAAAAGAATAGTCTACCCTGGGAAGGACATTATTACTCTGGTTTGAAGGCCCAGAGTCTTCTTATAAATTATTTACAACCTTTGGTCACATTGCCGGAATGGAATATTGTGTTTATTTATCAGTCATCCTAGTTTTTCAATATAAAGTTTCTACTTGCACGAAATATGATGGGTGTATTCAATAACCATTTTTGTAAGATGTTCTCCACCGGGCGAGTTGGCCGTGCGCGTAGAGGCGCGCGGCTGTGAGCTTGCATCCGGGAGATAGTAGGTTCGAATCCCACTATCGGCAGCCCTGAAGATGGTTTTCCGTGGTTTCCCATTTTCACACCAGGCAAATGCTGGGGCTGTACCTTAATTAAGGCCACGGCCGCTTCCTTCCAACTCCTAGGCCTTTCCTATCCCATCGTCGCCTTAAGGCCTATCTGTGTCGGTGCGACGTAAAGCCCCTAGCAAAAAAAAAAAAAAAGATGTTCTCCAACGAATATGATTGTCACTACGTGCAAAGGATAGGTAAGACAGATTAGGTGAGAGAAATTACTCTCGTTGCTTTATTGCAATTACACAAAGTGTAATTTTTCTTTGTGACACTGCCACTAACCTCCATAAGCTTCTAACTACTGCCATCTTCTTCCTTCATTTCCTGATCACGATGAAGTATCTATCCCATGAAGGAAAGTGTGACCATGTTTAATTATGCGCCAGTAATGCCAGGAAGGTGTAATGTGTTCTTCTCCCAAGCATCTTTAGTAGGCATACACGATCATAGACTTTTTTATGTTTTTAAACAAAAAATACGTTGCTTTCTAGGAGACTCTACCTACCTGTTCTTGGGACATGATAGCCAAGTGGGATTATCTCTGGTTTCTCACCACGGCGGTCGTGGTTCGAATCTCGGGCAATGCACGGGGATTTTGAAATGAGAAATCACGTCCCGGTAGTTTGGATTCAATGTAAAACTGAAGGTCCGTGGCTATGACTGCGATCTCGACAGTGAACTAAAACTACAGGCTTGCTTCACTAACCTTTCCTTCTACAGCAATATAATTGACGAAATAAGCTACAACTCTACATCATCCGGAGGTACTGATCGTGAGTTTAACGCCATTACTTAGCACTACCCAATCTCAATCGCTTCCAAAAAATAAAGGCGATAAATGTTACTAAGATGCCAGTGAATACTACAGTTTTTTAATCTCCAGGACAATGAACAGATGCAAAAGTACGTTTATACTGTGATAAGGTGTCAGGAAGCAGAAGCAAGAAAGGGAATACGTTCTGGAATGTTCATTGGGAGAATTATAGTACTGGCGATTACTTTATATATTTCTCGAAGTGTATCGCTGTCGGGAAAGCCTTTAATTTTGTTCTAAAATATGAATTATTGTACGCTCAACATTTGCTGTCCAATATTGCACACTCCCTTGCCCTGTCTCTCCTTTAAACTCGCTCGATAGCTGCAGTCGTTTAAGTGCGGCCAGTATCCAGTGTTCTGGAGATAGTAGGTTCGAACCCCACTGTCGGCAGCCGTGAAGATAGTTTTCCGTGTTTCCCATTTTCACACCAGGCAAATGCTGGGGCTGTACCTTAATTAAGGTCATGGCCGCTTCCTTCCCACTCCTAGCCCTTCCCTGTCCCATAGTCGCCATAAGACCTACCTGTGTCGATGCGACGCAAAGCAACGAGCAAAAACAGAACTCCCTCATACCATGTGGAGCCGGTTCTTGTTTCATACAAATAGGTTGAAACGACAGGTCATGTCGCCTAGGAATGTGAAGGTTTCAAATGATACTGTGAACTCTGTAGCTACCATGCTTGTATTGGTGCATAATTATCTGGAGCTGACTCTAGAAAGAGAACCGGATGTGACCTATGTGTTAGCTTCCATCACGTCATCCGCCTGAAGTTGGAGGGAGACGTCGTCGAAGAGAAATTCTGGAACGGCCAAGAGTGGTATTTTAACGTGAATAACATAATTCTATAAGTTCAAGGGTTCAAACCCACATCCTTACCACTGTGTTATCATACTTTCAAATCAATTTTTACTTCGTACCAGCTCGGGAATGGAATCCGGACCGAGAGAGGGAAACTACTATACTAATCGCTTGGATGAGACATGTTATCTTTCCTTTTGGTTCCTTATGGAATGAGAACATCCCAGTCATCCGTTTCGTGTTCTTATTGCTCACTAGCAAGATACCCGTGCTTCGCTAAGGTATTATACTGAAATTTATGATTCAATGCTTATTGTTTTAGATATATAATCCGCAGAAATTCGCGAACCAACTCTTTTCCTGCGAGAATCCTCCAAAATTTGCGATCTGACTCGTTTTCTAATATATTACAGCAAGTTTCCTCCCATTTTTCAATCTTTCTTTCCAGCGATCGATTTCGTACTTCCCGGGCTAGGTCCAGGTATTCCACCCGGTCGGTTGGGTCCCTAAATCTTTGCCATCTTTCCCTATAAGCACTTTTAATATGGATCAAATCCTTCAGGAGATCCTGCGTGGTGTCTTCTTGGGTGCTTTGGCGGTACTGAACCCGCCGCCGTACGGCATTCTCAGTCATTACCCATCCAGGACCTGTTTCCAGCGCGGTCCGCACATTTGACGACGGTCCAGATTATTATTATTATTATTATTATTATTATTATTATTATTATTATTATTATTATTATTATTATTATTATTATTATTATTAGATATTCTGGACCCCACAGCAAGATGCAAGACCGCTACTGCGAGGTAAATTACATCTGCTGCCATTGTCATTGTTGCCAATGTGACCAGCACCATTGTCGCGCGTAGGCAAGTGTGCGGGATTTCTGGCGATACGAATGACATATTCCGTGCACTGTTGACCTTATTATAGAGGTGAACAATTTGACGGTCAATCTCATTCCTATCGTTTATTTCAAATGTGTTTAATTTTTTTATTTATATGCCAGGAGAATCTACTGTAATCTAAGAACGATCTCCGAAGGAAAAGATGGCAGTTGAAAACGAACCCAGGAAAGATTAAAAATGGTCGGTTTATGATCAGAATAAGTACATCGAAAATCTGCAGCCTGTTTCCAGTCATTCGACAGGGTCAGGAATGGAATGAATAAAGCCCCATCCAGCGGCTACAATAGGAATTTTGCCGGCTGCCGAAGCCTGTCGCACTCCTCTGGGTCAATGATCGATGAATGACAAATGAAATGAAATATTGGACAGTGCTGCTGGAATGAATGTTGACAGGGAAAACCGGAGTATCCGCAGAAAAACCTGTCTCGGCTCCGTTTTGTCCAGCACGAATGTCACATGGAGTGACCGGGATTTGAACCGCGGAACCCATCTGTGAGAGGCCGGCGCGCTGCCGCCTGAGGAACGGAGTCTCCTTATAAGTACATTATGAACAGTAAAATGAATTGGTCTCACCTCCTTCTACACACCACCGCTGTTAAGTTTATTTACCCCCACCCCCCAAAAATTAAAAGAAGGCGTGTTTCTTTATGTTTAAAGGAGATTCCGAACACCAATGTTCATGTCTATTACCTTCAGTTTTGACATATAAGTATTCTAATTAAAAAATGCACCTTTTCACTTACTTTCACACTCCTCCCCCCCCCCCCCCAAGTGAGTTTTTCGGCAAAAAATACTTGTTTCTTTAATAGTAAAGGATCTTCTAAATACCAATTATCACGACTCTAACTTCTTCAGTTTAAGATTTATGTGTCCTCATGAAAGGAATTCAACTCCTTTTCTCTCCCGTCCCCCCTCCCACCAAGATGGTTTTCCCACCAAAACGCGTTTTCCTTTGTTTTTAAAGGAGATCCAAATACCATTTTCACGTCTGTAACATTTTTAGTTTTTGTTAGATGTATGTATTCTCATACAATTAAGTCAATTTTTCAATTCTTTCACCCCCCCCCCCACTTCATTGGATTTTCCGAGAATACGTGTTTCTTTACTTTTAAAGCAGATTCCAAATATCACATTTCACGTCTGTAACATCTTCATTTTTGAGATATCAGAAGCCTAGTTAAAAGAATTCGACACCATTTTCAGTCAATTTAACCCCCCGACCTTTCAAGTGGTATTTACGAAAACTAAAAAAAACACGTTTCTGTATGTTTAACAGAGATAAAAAATACCATTTTTCACTTCTGTAACATGTTAAGTGTTTTGACATATTCGGTTGAAATTCTCATTTTAAAATTTCACCCCTTTTTAGTTCCCCTTAAGAGGAGTTTCCTAAAACAAATCACCTATGTTTCTTTACATTTACAGGAAATTCCAAATACCCACTTTTTAGGTCTGTAACATTTTACGTTTCTCAGATATTCTGTAGATTTAGTCTTCCAAAAATTCACCCCAATTTGTCACTCCTGTTTAACTGCCATTAATTGGATTTTCCAAAAACAAAACAAAAAAAGTGTTTCTTTATTTTTGAAGGAGATCCCATTTACAAATTTTCAGTTTTGTAATAACTTCAGTTTCTGAGATTTATGTATCCTCATTAAAGGCATTCAACCCATTATTCACCCTTGTACACCCCTCCTATTGGGATTTACAGAAAACAAAAAAATACGTGTTCCTTTATTTTTAAAGGAGATTCTAAATACCATTTTTTACATCTGTAAACTTTTACATTTTTAAGATGTAGACACACTCATTTTTAAATTCACCCCCCTCTTCAACCCCCCTCATTATTTGGATTTTCCAAATACGAAAAAATACCTGTTTCTTTATTTTTAAAGTAGATCCAATATACCAGTTTTCAGGTCTGCAATATCTTCAGATTCTGAAATATAAGTAGCTTCATTAAAGGCATTCAACCACTTTTTCACCCTTTTCCACCCTTCCTATTGGGTTTTTCCGAAAATAAAAAATACGTGTTTCTTTATTTTAATGGAGATTCTAAATACTAATTTTTACATGTATAAACTTTAAAAGTTTTGAGATATAGAAACTCATTTTAAAAATTCACCCCGTTTTAACCCCCCATTAATTGGATTTTCCAAAAATAAAAATACGTGTTTCTTTATTTTTAAAGGAGATCCCAAACACCAATTTTCAGGTTTGTAATGTCTTCAGGTTCTGAAATACAAGTAACCACATTAAAGGCATTCAACCCCTTTTTACCCTTTTCCACCCTTCCTATTGGGATTCTCCGAAAACAAAAAATACATGTTTCTTTACATTTAAAGGGAATTCTAAATACCAATTTTTACATACATAAACTTAATAGTTTTGAGATATAGATACACTCATTTTAAAAATTAACCCCCTTTTCACCAACCCCCATTAATTGGATTTTCCAAAAACAACAAAATACGTGTCTCTTAATTTTTAAAGGAGATCCAAAACACCAATTTTCAGGTCTGTAACATCTTCAGTTTCTGAGATATAAGTATCCTGATTAAAGGCATTCAACCCAATTTTCACCTCTTTTCACCACTCCTATTGGGGTTTTCCGAAAACAAAGGAGTACGTGTTTCCTTATTTTAAATGAAGATTCTAACTACCAATTTTTACATCTGTAAACTTTAAAAGTTTTGAGATATAGATGCACTCATTTTCAAAATTCACTCCCCCCGCCTCTTCACCCTCCCATTAATTGGATTTTCCAAAAACAATAAATACATGTTTCTTTATTTTTAAAAGAGATCAAAAGTACCAATTTTCAGGTCTGTAATATCTTCAGATTCTGAGATATAAGTACTGGTATCCTGATTAAAGGCTTTCAACACCTTGTTTACCCTTTTCACCGCTCCTATTGGGATTTTCTGAAAACAAAGAAATACGTGTTTCCTTATTTTTAAAGAAGATTCGAAATACAAATTTTTACATCATAAACTTTAAACGTTTTGAGATATAGATACTCATTTTAAAAATTCACCCCCTTTTCACCCCCTATTAATTGTATTTTCCAAAAACAAAAAATACGTGTTTCTTTATTTTTAAAGGAGATCCCAAACACCAATTTTCAGGTCTGTAATATCTTCAGGTTCTGTAATATGAGTAGCCTCATTAAAGGCATTCAACCCCTTTTTCACCCTTTTCCACACTTCCTATTGGGATTTACCGAAAACAAAAAATACGTGTTTCTTAATTATTAAAGGAAATTGTAAATACCAATTTTTACATCTATAAACTTTAAAAGTTTTGAGATATAGATACGCTCATTTTCAAATTTCACCCCCCCTTTTCACCCTCCTAATAATTGGATTTACCAAAAACAAAAAATACGTGTTTCTTTGTTTTTAAAAGTGATCAAAAGTACCAATTTTCAAGTCTGTAATATCTCCAGTGTCGGAGATATAAGTACCGGTATCCTGATTAAAGGCATTCAACCACTTTTTCACCTTTTTTCACCCCTCCTATTGGGATTTTCTGAAAACAAAAAAATACGTGTTTCCTTATTTTTAAAGAAGATTCTAAATACCAATTTTTACATCTGTAAACTTACAAAGTTTTGAGATGTAGATACGCTCATTTTAAAATTTCCACCCCCTTTTCACCCTCTTAGCGACGGAATATCCAAAAATCCTCTCTTAGCCAGCACCTGCATCTTAATACGAATATATCCCCAAAATGTAATTGCCTTCTGTCCAGTAGTTCTGGCTCAGCGATGATGAGTAAGTCAGTCAGTCAGTCAGTCAGTCAGGACAAGTTATTTTATATATATAAACTAGCAAGATACCCGTGCTTCGCTACGGTATTATACCGAAATTTATAATTAAATGCTTAACGTATTATATGTAATCCTCCGATATTCGCGATCCGACTCGTTTTCTGAGAGAATCCGCCAAAATTGGCGATCTGACATGTTTTCTGGGAGATTACGCAAAGTTCCTCACATTTTTCAGACTTTCTTTCCAGCAATCAATTTCGTACTTCCCGAGGTAGGTCCAGGTATTCCACGCGGTCAGTTCGGTGCCTAAATCTTTGCCATCTTTCCCTATAAGCATTTTTAGTATGGATCAAATCCTGAAGGAGATCCGGCGTGGTGTCGTCTTGGGTGCCTTGGCGGTACTGAACCCGCGGCTTGACTGTACTCGTAGTCATTACCAGGCCATGACCCGTTTCAATTTGGTCCGCACAATTTGACGACGGTCCAGAACATTATTATTATTATTATTATTATTATTATTATTATTATTATTATTATTATTATTATTATTGCTATTATTATTATCATTAAAATTTGTTCGGGACCCCACAGCAAGATGCAAGACCGCTACTTGGCGGTTAATTACATCTGCTGCCAGTGTCATTGTTACAATATGACCAGTACCATCGTCGCGCGTAGGCAAGTGTGCGGGATTTCTGGCGATACGAATGACATACTTCCGTGCATTATTGACCTTATTATAGAGGTGAATAATTTGACGGTCAATCTCATTCCTATCGTTTATTTCAAATGCGTTTAAATTTTTATTTATATGCCAGGGGAGTCTACTGTAATCTAAGAATGTTCTCCGAAGGAAAAGATGGCTTTTGAAATCGAACCCAGGAAAGATTAAAAATGATCGGTTTATGATCAGAATACGTACATCGAAAATCTACAGCCTGTTTCCAGTCGTTCGACAGGGTCAGGAATGGAATGAATAAAGCCCCATCCAGCGGCGAAAATAGGAATTGTGCCGGCTGCCGAAGCACTCCTCTGGGGGCAATGATGAGCGATGAATGACAAATGAAATTAAATATTGGACAGTGATTCTGGAATGAATGATGACAGGGAAAACCGGAGCATCCGTAGAAAAACCTGTCCCGCCTCCGATTTGTTCAGCACGAATATCACATGGAGTGATCGGGATTTGAACCACGGAACCCAGATGTGAGAGGCCGGCGCGCTGCCGAATGAGCAACGGAGGCTCCTTATAAGTACATTATGAACAGTAAAATCAATTGGTCTCACCTCCTTTTACACACCACCGCCGTTTAGATTATTTACCCCCCCCCCAAAAAAAGAAAAATTAAAAGAAGGCGTGTCTCTTTATGTTTAAAGGAGATTCCAAACACCAATGTTCACGTCTATTACCTTCAGTTTTGAGACATAAGTATCCCCATAAAAATAATTCACCATTCTTCGACTTCCTTTCACCGCCCCCCCCCCCGCCGCAGGTGAATTTTCCGGCAAAAAAATACTTGTTTCTTTAATAGTAAATGATCTTCTAAATACCAATTATCACGACTCTTAAATTATTCAGTTTTTGATTTGTGTGTCCTCATGAAAGGAATTCAACTCCTTTTCACTCCCGCCGCCCAAGATGGTTTCCCCTTCAAAACGCCCATTATAAGCATTTTCCAAAAACAAAAAAATACGTGTTTCTTTATTTTTAAAAGAGATCAAAAGTACCAATTTTCAGGTCTGTAAAGTCTTTAGTTTCTGAGATATAAGTATCCTCATTAAAGGCATTCAATCCGTTTTTCACCCGTTTTCTCCCCTCCTATTGTGATTTTACGAAAACAAAAAATACGTGTTTCTTTATTTTTAATCAAGATTCTAAATACCTATTTTTACCTCTGTAAACTTTAAAAGTTTTTAGATATAGATGCACTGTTTTTAAAAATTCACCCCCCTTTTTAACCCTCCCATTCATTGGATTTTCCAAAAACAAAAAATTACGTGTTTGTTTATTTTTAAGAGAGAACAAAAGTACCAATTTTCAGGATTGTAATATCTTCAATTTCTGAGATATAAGTACCGGTATTCTGATTAAAGGCATTCAACCCCTTTTTCACCGTTTTTCACCCCTCCTATTGGGATTATCTGAAAACAAAGAATTACGTGTGTCTTCCTTATTTTTAAAGGAGATTCTAAATACCAATTTTTACATCTGTAAACTTTTAAAGTTTTAAGATGTAGACACACTCATTTTAAAAATTCACCCCCGTTTTCAACCCCCATTATTTGGATTTTCGAAAAACGAAAAAATACCTGCCTCTTTATTTTTAAAGCGGATCCCAAGTACCTATTTTCAGGTCTGTAATATCTTCAGGTTCTGAAATATAAGTAGCCTCATTAAAGGCAATCAACCCTTTTCCCCACTTTTTCATCCTTCCCATTGGGATTTTCCGAAAACGAAAACAAATTAGTGTTTCTTTATTTTTAAAGAAGATTCTAAATACCAATTTTTACATCTGTAAACTTTAAAAGTTATGAGATATAGATGCACTCATTTTCAAAATTCACCCCCCTTTCAACCCCATTATTCGGATTTTCCATAACAAAAAAATATATGTTTCTTTATTTTTAAAACAGATCAAATGTACCAATTTTCAGGTCTGTAATATCTCTAGTTTCTGAGATATAAGTATCCTCATTAAAGGCATTCAATCCGTTTTTCACCCCTTTTCTCCCCTCCTATTGGGATTTTCCGAAAACAAAAAATACCTGTTTCTTTATTTTTAATGAAGATTCTAAATACCAATTTTTACATCTGTAAACTTTAAAAGTTTTGAGATATAGATGCACTGTTTTTAAAAATTCACCCCCCTTTTCACCCTCCCATTAATTGGATTTTCCAAAAACAGAAAATTACGTGTTACTTTATTTTTAAAAGAGATCAAAAGTACCAATTTTCAGGTCTGTAGTATCTTCAGTTTCTGAGATATAAGTACCGGTATTCTGATTAAAGGCATTCTACCCCTTTTTCACCGTTTTTCACCCCTCCTATTGGGATTTTCTGAAAACAAAAAATACGTGTTTCCTTATTTTTAAAGGAGATTCTAAATACCAATTTTACATCTGTAAACTTTCAAAGTTTTGAGATACATATACACTCATTTTAAAATTTCAACCCCCTTTTCACCCCCTTAGCAAAGGAATATCCAAAAATCCTCTCTTAGCGAACACCTACATCTTAATATGAATCTATTCCCAAAATTATATTTCTTTATGGCCAGTAGTTTTGGCTCGGCGATGATGAATCAGTCAGTCAGTCAGTCAGTCAGTCAGTCAGTCAGGACAAGTTACTTTATATACACTGACTGACAGAGCAAATGCAACACCAAGAAGGAGTGGTTCGAAAGGGATGAAAGTTGGGGAAAAAACAGAGACGGCACGGACGAATAATTGCTGTTAATTTCAAACCGATATGCAGGTTACACAATGCGCACGGCATCGACTCAGTAGGATGTAGGACCACCGCGAGCGGCGATGCACGCAGAAACACGTCGAGGTACAGAGTCAATAACAGTGCGGATGGTGTCCTGAGGGATGTTTCTCCATTCTCTGTCAAACATTTGCCACAGTTGGTCGTCCGTACGAGGCTCGGGCAGAGTTTGCAAACGGCGTCCAATGAGATCCCACGCGTGTTCGATTGGTGAGAGATCCGGAGAGTACGCTGGCCACGGAAGCATCTGTACACCTCGTAGAGCCTGTTGAGAGATGCGAGCAGTGTGTGGGCGGGCATTATCCTGCTGAAACAGAGCATTGGGCAGCCCCTGACGGTACGGGAGTGCCACCGGCCGCAGCACATGCTGCACGTAGCGGTGGGCATTTAACGTGCCTTGAATACGCACTAGAGGTGACGTGGAATCATACGCAATAGCACCCCAAACCATGATGCCGCGTTGTCTAGCGGTAGGGCGCTCCACAGTTACTGCCGGATTTGACCTTTCTCCACGCCGACGCCACACACGTCTGCGGTGACTATCACTGACAGAACAGAAGCGTGACTCATCGGAGAACACGACGTTCCGCCATTCCCTCATCCAAGTCGCTCTAGCCCGGCACCATGCCAGGCGTGCACGTCTATGTTGTGGAGTCAATGGTAGTCTTCTGAGTGGACGCCGGGAGTGCAGGCCTCCTTCAACCAATCGACGGGAAATTGTTCTGGTCGATATTGGAACAGCCAGGGTGTCTTGCACACGCTGAAGAATGGCGGTTGACGTGGCGTGCGGGGCTGCCACCGCTTGGCGGCGGATGCGCCGATCCTCGCGTGCTGACGTCACTCGGGCTGCGCCTGGACCCCTCGCACGTGCCACATGTCCCTGCGCCAACCATCTTCGCCACAGGCGCTGCACCGTGGACACATCCCTATGGGTATCGGCTGCGATTTGACGAAGCGACCAACCTGCCCTTCTCAGCCCGATCACCATACCCCTCGTAAAGTCGTCTGTCTGCTGGAAATGCCTCCGTTGACGGCGGCCTGGCATTCTTAGCTATACACGTGTCCTGTGGCACACGACAACACGTTCTACAATGACTGTCGGCTGAGAAATCACGGTACGAAGTGGGCCATTCGCCAACGCCATGTCCCATTTATCGTTCGCTACGTGCGCAGCACAGCGGCGCATTTCACATCATGAGCATACCTCAGTGACGTCAGTCTACCCTGCAATTGGCATAAAGTTCTGACCACTCCTTCTTGGTGTTGCATTTGCTCTGTCAGTCAGTATATATAGATTATACTAGCTGATGTACCCGTGCTTCGCTACGGGATTCTCAGAAAGTCTGACTTGGTGGCTTTCCTAACTGAATTCAACATAGGTCATTACAAAAACGTCAGTAGGAATGTAGCGATTGAAAGCAATGTTATCATATAAAATACTCGAACAAATGAAAAACCGCACACTTTCTCACTTTCAACGAACAGTACTACGGTGCCAATCTAAGAGTCCAAAGTTCCAGAGCTGGAATAACCAGGTCGCAGACTGCCGTCAACACTCCTCTGTCATTATTACGTTAAATATGCACACTACTCATTCCAATCAGTGCCTCAGAGTAGGGATTGAATAGCTCGAATACTATGATGAACCAGTGTGTTACGTACCAGATATATCAGAAAATGTATGAACCAGAGGAATGGCATGCTAAAGAAGAAAGTTATCTTACTCCCCAGCTACTTCCCCCCAATATACAGGCAGGCTGTTACAGTCGGTACGACCAGGCGAGTTCCCCGTGTGGTTAGGGGCGCGCAGCTGTGAACTTGCATCCGGGAGATAGTGGATTCGAACCCCACTGCCGGCAACCCTGAAGATGGTATGCCGTGGTTTCCCATTTCCACACCAGTCACACCAGGCTGTACCTTAAAGCCAAGGCCGCTTCTTTCACACCACTATTCATTTCCTATCCCATCGTCGCCATAAGACCTACCTGTGTCGGTGCGACGTCAAGCAAATTAAAAATACCTCGGTACGCTGCAGTAATCCTATCTATCGGGAATGAGAGGAAACAGAAGATAAAAAGCACATCACAACAAACAATGGTCAATGTAATGTTATTGTTGATAAAGTTTATGAGCTTTCTATACTGCAGGCCTTCACATTATTTTTCTTTCGACTCTGTGATATTAGGGTGTCCTACAAAATTATTTATATCGTGGACTGTAGTTCCTTATTCTCAGACTTTACATACCTATTTTCACTAAATTCTGTTTACCCATTTTCTCGTGACTTGGCGCTGACATGGACTTAGTAACAAAAATCCAAAGTCATGAATATCTCTGATTACATGCGGTACGGTAACAATATATAAGACATAAGTGATCGGAAATTTAATAACTTCTTATATAACTACTACTAACTTACGACATAACTAAAGTTATGTTAGTTATGTAGTATTTATCGATACGACCACTGATAACATAAATAACTTATTTGAGAATTATATTTCAGGCCTTTCCTAAACTACCATTTCACTCAACGTGAATAACATAATTTGTTGCCTAGATTGCAGTGGTTCATCACCCGGCATTACATACCGATTTTCATTAAATTCTCTTCAGCCGTTTTCTCGTGATGCGTGTACAGACAGACAGACAGACAGACAGACAGACAGACAGACAGACAGACAGACAGACAGAAATTACGGAAGAGTAAAAAGTGCATTTTCATGTTACTGTGGACATGACCGATACAGAAATACAATTCTTTCCAAATTCTGAGCAATGTACAGACAAAACTCTTATTTTATATATATAGATTACATTTCAGGCCTTCCCCTAAACTACCATTTCACTCAGTGCGAATAACATTCTTGATAGCCTAGATTATAGCGACCTATTCCCCGACTTTGCATACCAATTTTTGTGAAGAATCGACCACTAATAAAATAAATATTTGACAATTAAATTTTAGGCCTTCCCCTAAAGTACCATTTTTCTCAGCGTGTGTAGTCTATATTGTAGCGACTTATTTCCCATCTTTGTCTAGCAATTTTCATTAAGACAAGACCACTAATAGCATAAATATTTGAGAATTACATTTCAGGCCTTCCCCTAAACTACCATTTCACTCAGCGTGATTAAGATAATTTATAGCCTAGATTGTAGCGGTTCATCACCCGACTTTACGTTCCGATTTTCATTAAATTCTCTTCAGCCGTTTTCTCGTGATGCGTGTACATACATACATACAGACAGACAGACACACAGAAATTACGGAAAAGTAAAAAATGCATGTTCTTGTTACTGTGGACATGACCGATACAGAAATACCCTTCTTTTCAAATTCTGAGCAATGTACAGACAAAACTCTTATTTTATAAATGTAGATTACACTTAAGGCTTTCTCCTAAACTACCATTTCACTCAGTGCGAATAACATTATTGACAGCCTAGATTATAGCGACCTATTTCCCGACTTTGCATACCAATTTTCGTGAAGATACGACCACTAATAAAATAAATATTTGACAATTAAATTATGGCCCTCCCCTAAACTACCATTTTTCTCAGGGTGTATAGCCTATATTGTAGCGACTTATTTTCCATCTTTGTCTAGTGATTTTCATTAACACACGACCACTAATAACATAAATATTTGAGAATTAAATTTCAGGCCTTCCCCTAACTACCATTTCACTCAGCTTGATTTAAATAATTTACAGCCTAGATTGTAGCGGTTCATCGCCCGACTTTACATTCCGATTTTCATTAAATTCTCTTCAGCCGTTTTCTCGTGATGCGTGTACATACATACATACATACAGATAGACAGACAGACAGACAGAAATTACGGAAAAGTAAAAAATGCATTTTCTTGTTGCTGTGGACATGACCGATACAGAAATACCATTCTTTTCAAATTCTGAGCATTGTACAGACAAAACTCTTATTTTATATATACACTGACTGACAGAGCAAATGCAACACCAAGAAGGAGTGGTCAGAACGTTATGCCAATTGCAGGGTAGACTGACGTCACTGAGGTATGCTCATGATGTGAAATGCGCCGCTGTGCTGCGCACGTAGCGAACGATAAATGGGACACGGCGTTGACGAATGGCCCACTTCGTACCGTGATTTCTCAGCCGACAGTCATTGTAGAACGTGTTGTCGTGTGCCACAGGACACGTGTATAGCTAAGAATGCCAGGCCGCCGTCAACGGAGGCATTTCCAGCAGACAGACGACTTTACGAGGGGTATGGTGATCGGGCTGAGAAGGGCAGGTTGGTCGCTTCGTCAAATCGCAGCCGATACCCATAGGGATGTGTCCACGGTGCAGCGCCTGTGGCGAAGATGGTTTGCGCAGGGACATGTGGCACGTGCGAGGGGTCCAGGCGCAGCCCGAGTGACGTCAGCACGCGAGGATCGGCGCATCCGCCGCCAAGCTGTGGTAGCCCCGCACGCCACGTCAACCGCCATTCTTCAGCATGTGCAAGACACCCTGGCTGTTCCAATATCGACCAGAACAATTTCCCGTCGATTGGTTGAAGGAGGCCTGCACTCCCGGCGTCCGCTCAGAAGACTACCATTGACTCCACAGCATAGACGTGCACGCCTGGCATGGTGCCGGGCGAGAGCGACTTGGATGAGGGAATGGCGGAACGTCGTGTTCTCCGATGAGTCACGCTTCTGTTCTGTCAGTGATAGTCACCGCAGACGAGTGTGGCGTCGGCGTGGAGAAAGGTCAAATCCGGCAGTAACTGTGGAGCGCCCTACCGCTAGACAACGCGGCATCATGGTTTGGGGCGCTATTGCGTATGATTCCACGTCACCTCTAGTGCGTATTCAAGGCACGTTAAATGCCCACCGCTACGTGCAGCATGTGCTGCGGCCGGTGGCACTCCCGTACATTCAGGGGCTGCCCAATGCTCTGTTTCAGCAGGATAATGCCCGCCCACACACTGCTCGCATCTCCCAACAGGCTCTACGAGGTGTACAGATGCTTCCGTGGCCAGCGTACTCTCCGGATCTCTCACCAATCGAACACGTGTATGATCTCATTGGACGCCATTTGCAAACTCTGCCCCAGCCTCGTACGGACGACCAACTGTGGCAAATGGTTGACAGAGAATGGAGAACCATCCCTCAGGATACCATCCGCACTCTTATTGACTCTGTACCTCGACGTGTTTCTGCGTGCATCGCCGCTCGCGGTAGTCCTACATCCTACTGAGTCGATGCCGTGCGCATTATGTAACCTGCATATCGGTTTGAAATAAACATCAATTATTCATCCGTGCCGACTCTTTTTTCCCCAACTTTCATCCCTTTCGAACCACTCCTCCTTGGTGTTGCATTTGCTCTGTCAGTCAGTGTATATAGATGTGAACACCTTGCCGATAATCTGTATACTGTAATATGGATAATTTTCTTAAAACAGCCTAGGCTCCACTTGTAGAATGTAACATCGTGGAGAAGTGATCGGTAAATTACGCATATGTCCCGTACTTTTTATTCAAAGATAGTAGGAAACGCCTGGGAAAATAACCACCTAGAGCAGCGCGAAAGTCGCTGAAGCATGGAATCGAATTACTCCTTGGAATTCCAAATTAAGATTGTGTTTTTCACGCTAAGAAGTTGATCTATGTAGCCTGGAGTATAAGTTATAAACATAAAACAACTGAAATTGTCTATCTCGGGGCTTGAACCCCACTCGAGAGTCTTGTAAGGTAAAGGGATATCCTTCCTTATGACAGAGGCCTATGCGGGATGAACAACACCTATGATACAGTAGATACAGTTTTTTTTGAAATGCTATTTGTTCGGGGCCTCGACCTATAGAGATCTTTTGCCCCTACTTGCACCATGCGTGTAATTATAATGGAGAAGTGTAGTGTGTTGACTGTGAGGAAAGGAACGTTAAAGACGAGACAAACAACCAGTCATATTAATCATTTACAATTAAAAACCCCTGTCTGAGCCGAGAATCGAACCCGGGTCCGCCGGGTGACAGGCGGACGCGTTGCCCCCTAAACCGCGGGGCCGGACGCAGATAAAGCTAATACCGGCTTTTACAGCACACGCAAACCGTGGTTGAAGAAAATTCCTTTTTACAAATACGCGAGATGACTATAAACTTATTATTCAATCCAAGTAATTGTTTGGGACAAACCACTTTGACCATTGAACAGTTATTGGTGTTCTTAAAAAATTGTTGTGGATAGCGATGTTCTGCAATCTCTGTGATGTACTAGTCGCAGTGTGTTAAGGTAATGTTAGTATTTCTAGAATGAAGTAACAACACCAAAATCCGCAGAGATATTCGATGCATATTACACAGATATCGACAGGCACGGGACCAGAAGGAAGTCATCCTCTCCTAGACTTGATATGACAAGATGAAACTGCTTCATGTTTAAGCATCGGGATGACTGAACAGGTGTTTGAATTTACTGTCAGTGAACAGAATTCGCGGTGAACGTGCGAAGTCTTTAGGCCTAACAGTGTTTTAAATCATTCAAGATGGATCATTTGGCTTGAATAGGGATCTCGTTTTTCTTGATGTTTTTGCATGATTATGGTCTATTTTTAGAGTATACAGCATTCAGACAGCATAATGTAGTCGTCTATTCTCATATTTCGTATTGAACCCTTGGGCCACTATGAAGGATACCTACCTTCCTTCCCTATCAGCAATTTTCATGAGATCTGTCTCTTGGGTCGTTACGGGTTCTTCGTCACTTGCTGAGGTAAAAGGTATGGTTCAGTAATCCTAATCTATCCACTCAAATGAAAGGTCTATTCACAAAATATTTGTATTTATTAATGAAATCACGATGAAAAATTTTAAAAATCAATATAATTTGGACTCAATCTTATCAACTTGACGCCACAATAATTTAACATAAAGGAGCAGAATAATGGTTTGAGCCTTTGACTTAACTGCCTGATGGACATCCTTACTAGAAACCATTTTCACATATTATAAATGAAGAAAATATAGTCTGGAAATCCTTAAGTTCGGCTTCCATGTGAGACTGCATGTACCATCATAATGATTCTTGATGGTCCAGCCCTCGTAATACAAACTCTGGACTCTGGGTATAATTAAGGTAGTCCAATCGGTGTGTGACACACAGTGGTTGTACGGCATGGAGCCTTAATTCAATCGATGTGACCTGCGACTATGTCATGAAACGACATCTAAACTTCTAAGTTACTTTAAAGTCACTGTGGATGATGACCACAAGGAAAATGATGCTACAGTGGCATATGGCCTTAATCTAATTCACTGAGGTTGATGACCCCATGACCATCCAAGTATCTAAGCTGAAGGCTAAACACAATTAAGTTACATCGGTTGATGACCAAAGTTTCCACTTTACTAATCCCAGCACATTTCATGCTCAATCAATCAAAGTCAAATATTACAACAACAACAACAACAACGCTCACAATACTATGTGGCAGTAAAATCCATTACCTTCGGATATGTCTCCTTAAGCGTTACGTTAACATTTGAACTCTCCCGGCAAAACAAACTAAGATTTCCAGAATGCACCTTCAAGTTATTCACTTGGTTTTAAGTTATTTCACAAATACGGTTCCCAATGAGTTTAATAATTTAATAAATTTAAATGATTTTATGAATCTTAATTAACAACACATTCTATCCCCGCGGACGAATGGTTTCTTTCAGAATGCCCTACTCGAATTCTGACTTCGATCGTGTTTATCGTCTTTTGTTATCGTGCAGCTGGAAGAAAATTTACATAATTTATTTCCAGTATTATATATCTTGTTTCATTACATCACACTTTAAATTTAATCTAATACTAGCAATTATTAATTCTTGGATAACCCTAATAATTAAGTACTAAAGAAGTCTGCTTAAGTAAATCGTCGTAAAATGTAAGCCCATTTACTATGTAATATTCCATCATGACATTTCCTAAAGCTTTGTGCACCCCTCAAAAATAAATCAATCATCACTACCATCACTCTACATTTTGGACAACCCTTGAATTGGCTAACTTCGCTCATTATACTCTAACCTCGTGGTTTCAAATATACATTACGATCTCAATTAAACAAATTAGTAGTATGTAATAACCTACACGTTATTCTCGGGTGAAAATTTCAACTAATTCACGCACATTTAATGATTCATTCTAAAGAATACAATCTCATTTCAGCACGTAACAAGCAGCACACTCCCGTTGTTTCCGAGCGGCGACTCAATCAGCTGGCGGTATTGGAAACAAGCAACCCTCCTTGACAGCTCTTTGATATAAAACACCTGTCCTATATCATGCATAACTGGTCTACAAGAATGAAATCTTCGACTTCGCAAATAGAATTAAAATACCGTACGCTGTTCCTGACCAAACAGATATGCAAATAGATTTACTTTTAAAAATGTCATTCAATAATTGTACACGTCTCAAATTTACACTTACGTGGATTCTCTCATTCCTTTCCATCCCAAACATTATACAAATATCCTCCTCGGGCTCACATAAAATCCCGGCATAATTTAGGCTTCCAATCACCTGATTCGCAAATCCTGTCTCAACTCATACGACAAATCTATCCTCTTGCCTTCAACTAGACGACTCTCAATGACAAAAAGAATGGAATTAAAATCCTTAGAATCCACGACGTATAAATTACGCACAATACTTTAATAATGAACAGCTTCTCATAACATGACCTCGTATTTTATAAATTTGATTTTTACAAAAATGACCGACAAAATTTACTGTTCTTTACTTGCCAATCAAACACAGTTTGAACGGACATAGAACAGCATTCCCCTTCGTGACAAATATTCACTGGTCTACATTTACGCAACACTCAGCGCGCTTCCACCCGATTGAAACTTGGTAACCACGGATATCTTGCACCAATTCCATATATCAAAAAGAAAATTTTAACGTAAAATAAAACATCTTAACTTGACATCACAAAAATATAGGCAATAAATTCACGGAAATGACGATCTACTTTGGACGTGATATCACTTCGTAACACCCATTAATAGCTTTTTACAACATGTTACGCAGCACTCGTGATACTTTAAAAATTTATCCAAGCAGAAAATAGAACAAATGACCTTTCGTCATATTTCTGACATTCACGAAACATATGGGTGGCCAACTGCGTCATAAATACCCATTACAAATACATAGAAGTGTGATATCATAAAACAGATACCGGTACAAAAGGAGTTGAGATGGCATCCCACCTACCTTAACTGCACGTCAGCTTCCATTTTTGGGCTCACCAGTAACCCCGAGATTTTTATTTAGCCATTTTAGTACTTCTGGCTTCACATTTGGTTTTATTCATGTTTTCCTGGAAAATAAAGCATAAAAAAAAGAAATACCCTTCACTCGGTGTCTTCGCTAATCGCACTCGACTGATTGTATTTGTTGCCTGCACACGAATTACTTTCTTTACAACACAATATTTACAACTTCACAAATACTACTTCGGTATCTTAACCGTCTTTTTATCAGATTACTTTTGCAATGAACTACTATCTCCACTTGGAGTCAAGACTCCGGCCGCATCAGCCAAAATCTATGTTTGCTGTACTTAGTCTACTTGACGATCGATATACTGAACAATTCAACCCTCTCTCTCGAGCTTCAATGATACTAATACAGGGGTTTCAAGATGGCGTCCCCTCTTATTTTATAGATTCTATACCCTCTCTTCCGGCATTTTTCCTTTACCGCCAAGAAAATTTGCGTAATTTTTCCTACTTAGTGGAACTGTATTTAAAAGAGTTTTTTCTGTAACCAATATCCTCCTCGGGCTCACATAAAATCATGAACATTTAAAATTATCTCTTACCAAATTAACTGGCTAATTGACCTCATTTGATAAGCACTATATTCTGATGACTCAACGTGGGTAAAATAGACACGCGCATCCTTCCTGAAAAATCCACAGAAATGGCTTCGCAATCTCAAATAAACAATTACAAATAATTGCATGACACTCATTATACTGCGTTCACTACTAATTCTTTTATTTACATATACTTATTTAACCAAAACTTTCATCTGTATCCATCCAACGTTGACACGTGCGGATGACGTCACATCTCATGGCGTGAGAATCACAGTAGCCACCTTCTCGCCTCGTGTCGCCTCTGCGATATAAAATATATGTTCGAGCTTCTCAAGATTGACCTGGGGCCTCATGTGGTAACTTTAAGATTTTAAAATCCTTAGGGCAGAAAGGTCTTGGGTTCAATATCTAGAGTATTTTTTAGAATTATATTTATAATTAAATTTACATGGGCATAAAATTGAAGGCATCAAAATAACACTAGCAATCAGATGATATCACTCTCGCACGGAGAACGAGGAGTTACTTTCATGTGTGTCCAGCCCGTAAGTCGTTAACGCCGATGAGGAAGAATAACTAAAGTAATATAACAACTCAAGTTTTCTTGGACAAAAACAGGGATTTCGGTGATCACCTTATACTCTTAATATACCTAGGTATATGTCAAGTTATTAATATGAGCTGGACTACAAGAAGATAAACTGGGTCGATCTAGTTTGTTTTGTTGCAAATTAATGTTTACCTAATTTGAAGGAGTCCAATAGAACTTCAGAACGACATTTATTCCTCTCTTTTGAAGTTCAGATATGGTCCTGTGGCCGTGAAATAGCGCGCTCTTCGTGGATTACATTCACCATACGTTCCTCGCATGCTAATTAATTGAAACAGTAGAACTCCCAGACCAAAGCCTGTGAGAGGGAAATGAGGCTGTCTATATCCTGAAGGGATTACTTCTAACCACAGGAAACTGAAGAGAGGCCTTGCATTTTTCAAACTCGTTTGCATAGGAATCTTATTTTCGGCCGGATTCCAGAGCTCGGCCTGCCTTCCACCAAGAAGGGTCACATTGAAATCACAGAGAAAAGACATGGGTTTCAATTCCACAGAACTCTCTCTCAAGTGAAGTCTTTGGTAGTCAGTGCAGACTCATATCATGGAAATGCTTACTGCCCTCTATTTCATAGCGAAGGTTGTATGAAAATTTAGAGGAAATTATTCCCTATAAAACATCAAGATTAGAGAAATCAAGATGCAGTCCGGTTTTTCCTCACTGTCAGATGGATTAGAGTAACATAGATGACGAAGCAGCATATATCTTATTTTGATAAATATCAAACTCTATTTTCGTACATTGTGTTACGAAATTGTGAGGTACCGGTACAATGTTTTTGCATGTTGGTTCGGTTATGTTTCATCGGATGTTCCTCCAGAAATTCATACATTCATATTATAAACGGTTCATTTGATGTAGATTATGTACGCGAATATTTGGACGTAGACAAATATCTTCATTACAGACTGTTATGCCTTTCAGCGTTCAGTCTGTAAGCCTCTGTGAGTTCAATAACCTTCGCTACATTTATCCATTTGTAAATAGTTCTGTGGCTTCTTTTAGTTCTCTAACTCTTATATTCAAATCGTTAGGAACTGAGTCAAACCATCGTCGCCTTGGTCCCCCTCTACTCCTCTTACCCTCCATAACAGAGACCATTATTCCCCTAGGTAACCTACGCTCCTCCTTGGAATCACATGACAAAACCATCAGCCGGGCTGAGCCGCTCAGACTGTTGAAGTGCTGGCCTTCTGACCCCAAATTGGCAGGTTCAATCCTGGCCCAGTCCGATGGTATTTGAAGGTGCTCAAATACGTCAGCTTCGTGTCGGTAGATTTACTGGCACGTAAAATAACTCATGCTGGACTAAATTTTGGCAACTCGGCGTCTACAAAAACCGTGAACGTAGTTAGTGGGGCGTAAAAATAACATCAAAATATTGACCCCACCAACGAAGTCGGTTTACGCGTTCAGATTCATCCATCAAATTCATTCCTAACTTACACTTTATCTCCTCATCCCGAGTACCATCATGCCATTATTCCCATCTGTCTGTTATCAGCAATTATCTTCGCTAATGTTATGTCTGTTACTTTTAACTTATGAATAATATACTCTGAGTCCACCCAGCTTTCACTCCCGTAAAGCAAAGTTGGCCTAAAACAGACCGATTTAAAGTAAGGTCAGTCCCAGAAATGACTTGCTTCTTACAGAATACTGTTGATCGAAATTTCGAGCTCATTGCATTAGCTCTGCTACACTTTGATTCCGTCACACTTTCTACACCATAATCCTAGGAGAACAGACATCCCATAAGTTACACTTGAAATTATCTAGCTATTTCAGCTTTGTATCCACAACCTGACATTCAATTCTGTTGGATTTCTTACCTACTGACATCAATTCAATCGTGGAAAGGCTAATTTCTTGAAAAGGCTAATTTCCATACTATACTCATTGCACTTCTTTTCAAGTTCCAAGATGTCAGACTGCAGGCTTTCGGCACAATCTACCATTAAGACCAAGTCGTCAGCATTGGCCAGACTGCTTACTACATTTCCACCAAACTGAATCCTTCCTTGCCAATTAACACATTTCAACACATGATCCATGTAAACTAGGGGAAGCAAAAGTGAAAAATTGGAGCCATGTGTAACCCCTTAAGTATCTTAAATAAAGAACTCATTCTACCATCAATTTTCACTGCAGCCCAATTTTCAACATAAAAGCTTTTGATTGATTTTAATAATCTCCCCTTAAACCCATAGTCCCCTAGTACGGCGAACATCTTTTCCCTCGGTACTCATTCATATGCTTTCTCTAGATATACGAAACATAAAATTAACTGTCTATTCTTCTCGTAGCATTTTTCAATTACCTGGCGCATTCTGAACATCTGATCCTGATAGCCCATCTGTGGTCTGAATCCACACTGGTTTTCATCCAACTTACGCTCAACCGCTGATCGCACACTCCCTTCCAAAACCCTCAGTGTACACCTTGCCTTGTATACTGTGTAACGAGACGCATCGATAGTTGTTGCAATGTTTCCTGTTCCCTTGCTTATAGATAGGTGCAATTTCAGATTTTGTCCAATAACTAACACTCCATGCTAACCTTATTACTTTATGAAGTCATTTCATCCCTGCCTTCCCACTATATTTCAACATTTTTGGTCTAATTTCATCTATTCCTGCTGCTTTATGACAATGGAGTTTATTTACCGTCAGTCAGTCTACTTCAATCTCAGTCGTGTGCGGCGAGCGAATGTTTCCAGGTAATAGCCTGGGTGTAGCTTCCTGCTAAGTGCATTTACGATATAACTGCTTAACATCCCCCAACAGAATATGCTCTACCTCTGCTATGGTGGCTTAAATCTTCTACGTCGGCGGGCTGTGACAATTCTGCAGTCCTTGCTAGAATTATTGAATGCTACTTACTTTCTACTCAGAAATTAATGAATTAAATATTAAATCATATCACCTAAGGCATTTTGGGTGCAGTACTTCTGTCTAATTTCCCTGTTCTGGAGATTTTCTGCGCTTATTCGTGTACATACAGATTTCACTTTCTCTATCCTTGGCTTAGAGATACTTAGTTCACTACAGAGCAGATAGTGGTCCATATCATCGAAAATTCCCAGGAAAACCCACACATTCCTAACAGATATCCTGAATTCAAATTTGGTTAAGAAATGGTTTATTATTAATTTCGTACCCCTACCCTCTCCTGTGAAGCGGTGCATATCCTTATACAGCATTATGCTTGAAGAATATACTCGTAACTGCTAATTCCATACTAGCAAAGAAGTCCAGCAAACGCTACCCATTACTATTAGCTTCCACATCTTCCCCACATTTACCAATCACACTTTTGAATCCTTCAGTTCGAAGATCTACTCTCGCATTGAAATCTCCCATTAGCACTATCCTGTCCTTGCAGTTGACCCCGACTACGGTGTCGCTCAATGCTTCACTTTATCCTTATCTGCACCCTCACGTAGTGAATACGCTGTTAGAGTTCCCGCACTAATTTCTCCAAATGCCAAATCTACTCTCATCAGTCACTCATTTACGTGTCTAACAGAAACTATGTTGAGCGTGCAATAGTGTTCTTTGTGACCAGTCCTACCCCCCACTCGGCACTTCCCTTCCTAACACCCGTCAGGTACACTTTATGATCTCTTCCTCGTTATCTCCCTTTACACATCCGGATGCATCCCCTTTGCTGATTCAGCCAGTTCTACTTTCTTTCTTCCATAAGCCTCATTAATATTGATAGCTCCCGAACGAATTCCATTTCGTTCGCCATGTTGTTTCCAAGGAGTCCGTAGCCTGTCAAATGGGAGTGGGACTCCGTTACTCCCATAGGATCCGAGGCTTGCTTAAGACGTTCTGAGCGTGCTCGGTGAAAATTCTGTGAAGGAGGATGCTGCCCTTACTTGCACATAGTCCGTTGGAGGATCACTCCCTTAACGGGTTAGGGACCACCGGTAGATTGCATAGTCTTAGCCGTCTGAGCACAAAAAAGGGCCTTGACTCAGAATACGTCCAACATGCCCACTCCTATTCCATAGTAACTGGTATCCGGACACACAGGGCCACGAAATATATAGTATGTCCATCCATAGAGAGCCTTTTATTAAAAGGAAAATTACAGTCTTTGAAACATGGCGCATGGTTGAGCACACAATAGGCTATATATTCTCCTTCCATATGTGACCAAAGGATACAGTATTGCGCATTATTGTTAGTTTGTAGTCTTCCACACCTTCTCGCTTCAGCTTTGTTACATGGGTTTGGGGCACAAATCTTTGTAGTTAACACGTGTTTAGTCCATCTGATAATCAGTGTGAGTGTACTGCGCGTACTGTTGTGGGAATATGAAATGAACATCGGTAGGATTGGGAAGGTTGTGGCCGAGCTTCCCGACATTTAACAGGAGTGGTGAAGGGAAGTACAAAAACAATTTACAGGAAATATTAGGCCAGGATTCCTCTTAATTACCACCGTGAGGCCTAATGCTCTCGTTTAGGTCACTCGAAATCCTTCGAATTTCATGGAAGAGTGGGGAATGACGAATCTACAAAATTAAAACTTGAGTCACAGTGGTGCAATTCCTAGACAACATATCTCAAAGAGATATGTAACTACTCAGAGGAAAAACAAAGAGGTGGCATTGGCTTCCATCTCAAGAACCGGGCGAGTTGGCCGTAAGGTCAGGGGCGCGCGGCTATGATCTTGCATAAGGGAGATAGTGGGTTCGAACCCCTCTGTCGACAGCCCTGAAGATGGTTTTCCGTGGTTTCCCATTTTCACACCAGGCAAATGCTGGGGCTGTACCTTCATTAAGGCCACGGCCGCTTCCTTCCCACTTCGAGCTCTTTCCTGCCCCTTCGTCGCGATAAGATCTATCTGTGTCGGTGCGACGTAAAGCAACTTGCGAACAAAGAAACCTTTACAATTTCCTCTCCTCCATGCCGTATTTCCTCTATGCACGCACGCACACACACACACACACACACACACACACACTAGTACACAATAGTGTAGCTATCCACTTGAACGAATAACATAAATTTTGGCTATGATCACATCAACGGTTACTTAAAACTAAAAGCTTGGTTGAATGTCATTAACCCTTATTCCCTTTGATCGGTTAAGAATGAATCATCTTCAATGCAAAAAAGCCCCTTTGGTCACTGTACGTTTCAAACAGCTTAATGTATAATTTGTCTCATTGTATTGTTTTCATCGCGATAATTATCGGTTTACTTCAGAAATTCAATTTTGTCATTCTGAAGCATTCTACCACACCATGAATTTCTCTTAACTCCCATAGTATCGTCTCGTAAACGCCGGGCTGTATTGCTTAGACAGTTGAGGCGCTGGCCTTCTGACCCCAATTTGGCAGGTATATCCTGGCTCAGTCCAGTGGTATTTTACGATGCTCAAACACTTCAGCTTCGTGTCGGTAGATTTACTGGCACGTAAAAGAACCTTGGCATCTCCAAAAATCGTCAAGAGTAGTTAGTAGGACATTATTAACGTTGCTGTAAAGTGCAGGTCTTTCTTTCTTTTTTCTTTCTTTCTCTCTTATCTGTTTACCATCCAGGGTTTTTTCCCTCGGACTCAGCCAGGGATCCAACCTCTACCGCCTCAGGGGCAGTGTTCTGGAGCGTGAGACTTTGGGTCAGCTATTCAACTGCAAAGGAGGACCAGTACTTCGCCCAGGCGGGAATCAAACCCACCTCTCCTCAATGGACCTCCCAAAACTGAGTGGACCCAGTTCCAGCCCTCATACCACCTTTCAAATTTCGTGGCAGAGCCGGGAATCGAACTCGGGCCTCCGAGGTTGGTAGCTAATCACGCTAACGACTACACCAGAGAGGCGAACAAGAATAATAATAATAATTTACACAGACACACGGATTCACGATAATTTCACGCACACGGATTATATTGCAGTTTTAACGCTAGCATCCGTAATTATTATTATTATTATTATTATTATTATTATTATTATTATTATTAGTATTATTAAATTCTCCACTTTCCACTTTAATTTTCTCTGCACATAATGTTGGAAGCACAAGTGTACAAACTATTGGATACTAGAACATACGAATGCGACCCCCGCTCTACGCCAATACAATATATTACATGCACACATACCCTCCGCATCCTCATAAAATGCGGTCTACTTTAATACAACATGAAAATGGCATTACAAAGCCGAAAATAAAACATAATGGAACATTATAACTTACAATATATACATTTTACTAATTTTTCCATGTAAATCCTCGCCTGGCTCTGCCAGCCATCCCGTTAGGATTTATTTCTGCATGTTATACATTTGAAAGTATACGTTTAATACACTGATTCCTGACTATTAATACTCTATATATTTTTCTTTTAAATAACTTTTTTTTTTACAGATTACATACAATTTGACACAGAACAAAAGGACAATCTTGCACAGACACATGGATTCGCGGTAATTTCGCACACGGATTACATTGCAGTTTTATCGCGCGCATCCGTAACTAAACACGTCTTACTCTTGTCGCCAAAAAGCCTGCATACAGTTTTTTCCAGGAGGTGTTTGCTTTCCAAGTACCCTCCTGCTCCTAGCTAAACCAAATCTTACCGTCAGAGATAAAATGTGTCAGGCTACACGTTATAAAATTCACATCTACAGTCTTGAATACATTCTACGCTGATCTAAATTTTGAAATCTACATTACTCACATTATGAAATTCACTTAGTTTGCAGATCACAGTAAAATACTGATAAGTAAAGTTATTGACTCTACTAATATTACAGATTCGCACTTTAGAATAGTTCTCAAAATCTCTAAGAAGAATTGTGACGCAGACCGTCGTGGACCGTGCCCACAAGACAGCGGCAGAAGCAATCCTTGGTTTCCACATTCGCAAACTTAAGTAACCTACTGCCTCGGCAACGAAGTTCCGATGTAATTTTGTGCAGACCAGGTTCCTTATCCAAACCTGTAGGATTCCTTCACTTTAAATCAGCTGGTTTTGCTTCAGTAATTCAGGCCATCTTACTGATGTTGGACACACAATTTGTCCTTCGTAGGTTATGGTGAAATCCCTTGCGCGTGAGTAGATCTATTTCTTCATCCGGAGGCTCACTGGCTATATTTCACACACGCTCTGTGTCGCTGTTTTTGAATACACCTGGATTACTATATGCGAACCTTAAGTTTGCACAGGCCTCATTTTTAACTGTTTTTATAACCCAGCGAAATCACTTTTAAATGTTACTGTTATTCTGTTCCAATTTCACAATAAGTATTCTCTAATTTCTTCAAGTTTGGCCGGAAATAGTTCATCAACAGCAGACACATCACGGATTAGGTGTACCTCAACCTCCTTGGGGAGCTTTCGTAGAGGAAATGTTGTTACCTCTGAGAATGGAAACTCGGATTTCTCGCCTTTCCAAACAGTAAACAAATGAACAACGAAGAAAATATGGAGAAAGGCTTACGCCTTTAACAGAACTCCAAATGATGCCACACTGCGCATGTAAGAATTACGTAGGTAGGTATATATATATACTAGCAAGATACCCGTGCTTCGCTACGGTATTATACTGAAATTTATAATTGAATGGATATCGATTTATATATAATCCGGCAAAATTCGAGATCTGACTCGTTTTCTGAGAGATTACGGCAAGTTCCCTCCCATTTTTCAATCTTCCTTTCCAGCAATCGATTTCGTACTTCCCGGGCTAGGACCATGTATTCCACCCGGTCAGTTCGGTCCCTAAAAGTTTGCCATCTTTTCCTATAAGCATTTTTAATATGGATCAAATTCTTGAGGAGATTCGGCGTGGTGTCTTCTTGGGTGCCTTGGCAGTACTGAACCCGCGGCCGGACTGCATTTGTAGTCATTACCCGTCCAGAACCGTTTCCAGCGCGGTCCGCACATTTGACGACGGTCCAGAATATTATTATTATTATTATTATTATTATTATTATTATTATTATTATTATTATTATTATTATTATTATTATTATTATAGATGTTCTGGACCCCACAGCAAGATGCTAGACCGCTAATTGGCGGTAAATTCCATCTGCTGCCATTGTCATTTTTGACATTGTGACCAGCACCTATGTAGCGCGTAGGCAAGTACGCGGAAATTCTGGCGATACGAATGACATACTTCCGTGCATTATTGACCTTATTATAGAGGTGAACAATTGGACAGTCAATCTCATTCCTATCGTTTATTTCAAATGTTTTTAATTTTTATTTATATGCCAGGAGAATCTACTGTAATCAAAGAACGTTCTCCGAAGGAAAAGATGGCTCTTGAAAACGAACCCAGGAAAGATTAAAAATGATCGGTTTATGCTCAGAATAAGTACACCGAAAATCCACAGCCTGTTTCCAGTCATTCGACAGGGTCAGGAATGGAATGAATATACAGTAAAATCAATTGGTCTAACCTCCTTTTACACCCCACCGTCGTTAGTTTCATCCGCCCCCCCACGCAAAAAAGAAAAGAAGGCGTGTTTCTTTATGTTTAAAAGAGATTCCAAACTCCATTGTTCACGTCTATAACCTTCAGTTTTGAGATATAAGTATCCCCATAAAAATAATTCAATATTTTCACATCTTTCACACTCCACCCACCCCCCCCCCCACCCTAAGTGAATTTTCCTGCAACAAACTCGTTTCTTTAATTGTAAAGTATCTTCTAAATACCAATTATCACGACTCTAACTTCTTCAGTTTTTGATTTATGTGTCCTCATGAAAGGAACTCAACTCCTTTTCACTCCCGCCCCCTCCAAGATTATTCCCCCCCAAAACGCGTTTTTCTTTGATTTTAAAGGAGATCCAAATACAAATTTTCACGCCTGTAACAAATATAGTTTTTATTAGATGTAAGTATTCTCATACAATTAAGTCTATTAATTTTTCAATAATTTCACCCCACCCCCTCATTGGATTTTCAGAAATTACGTGTTTCTTTACTTTTTAAAGCAGATTCAAAACATCAAATTTCACGTCTGTAACATCTTCATTTTTGAGATATCAGTAGCCTAATTAAAATAAATCAACACTACCTTCAGTCAATTTTACCCCCCCCCCTCCACCCAAGTGGTATTTCCGAAAACTAAAAATACATGTTTCTTTATTTTTAATAACATAAAGAATACAATTTTTCAATTCTGTAACATGTTAACTTTTTTGAGATATACTGTAGAAATTCTCATTTTAAAATTTCAGTACTTTTAGTTCCCCTTAAGTGGAGTTTCCAAATACAAATCACCTATGTTTCTTTACATTTACAGGAGATTCTAAATACACACTTTTTACGTCTGCAACAATTTACGTTTCTCAGATATTCTGTAGATATAGTCTTTCAAAAAATTCACCCCAATTTGTCACTCCTGTTCAACCGCCATTAATTGGATTTACCAAAAGCAAAAAAATACGTATTTCTTTGTTTTTAAAGGAGATCCCATATACAAATTTTCAGTTCTGTAATATCTTCAGTTTCTGAGATATATGTATCCTCATTAAATGCATTCAACCTATTATTCACCCTTTTAAACCCATCCTATTGGGATTTACAGAAAAGAAAAAAATACGTTTTCCTTCATTTTTAAGGGAGATTCTAAATACCAATTTTTACATCTGTAAACTTTTAAAGTTTTAATATGTAGACACACTTATTTTAAAAATTCACCCCCCCCCCCTTTTCACCCCCCCATATTTGGATTTTCCAAAAACGAAAAAATACCTGCTTCTTTAGTTTTAAAGTAGATCCCAAATACCAATTTTCAGGTCTGTAATATCTCCAGGTTCTGAAATATAGTTAGCCTCATTAAAGGCATTCAATCTTTTTTTCACCCTTTTCCACCCTTCCTATTGGGATTTTCCGAAAACAAAAAATACATGTTTCTTTATTTTTAAAGGAGATTCTAAATACCAATTTTTAATCTATAAACTTTAAAAGTTTTGAGATATAGATACACTCATTTTTAAAATAAGCCCTCTTTTCACCCCCCCCCCCATTAATTGGATTTTCCGAAACTAAAAAAATACGTGTTTCTTTATTTTTAAAGGAGATTCCAAACACCAGTTTTCAGGTCTGTAATATCTTCAGGTTCTGAAATATAAGTAGCTACATTAAAGGCATTCAACCCGTTTTTCACCCTTTTCCACCCTTCCTATTGGGATTTTCCGAAAACAAAAAAAATATGTGTTTCTTCATTTTTAAAGGAGATTCTAAATACCAAATTTTACATCTATAAGCTTTAAAAGTTTTGAGATATAGATACACTCATTTTAAAATTTCACCCCCTTTTCAGCCCCACCATGAATTGTATTTTCCAAAAACAAAAAATACGTGTTTCTTTATTTTTAAAGGAGATCCCAAACACCAAATTTCAAGTCTGTAATATCTTCAGTTTCTGAGATATAAGCATTCTCTTTAAAGGCATTCAACCCTTTTTTCACCTCTTTTTACCCCTCCTATTGGGATTTTCCGAAAACAAAGAAATACGTGTTTCTTTATTTTTAATGAACATTCTAAATACCAATTTTTACATCTGTAAACTTTAAAAGTTTTGAGATATAGATGCACTCATTTAAAAAATTAACCCCCCTTTTCACCCTCCTATTAATTGGATTTTCCAAAAACAAAAAAATACGTGTTTCTTAATTTTTAAAAGTGAACAAAAGTTCCAATTTTCAGGTCTGTAATGTCTGCGGTTTTTGAGATATAAGTACCGGTATCCTGATTAAATGGTATTCAACCCCTTTTTTACCCTCTTTCACCCATCCTATTGGGATTTTCTGAAAATAAAAAAATACGGGTTTCCTTATTTTTAAAGAAGATTCTAAATACCAATTTTCACATGTGTAAACTTATAAAGTTTTGAGATATAGATACACTCATTTTAAAATTTCACACCCCCTTTTCACCCCCTTAGCGACGGAATATCCAAAAATCCTCTCTTAGCGAGCACCTACATCTTAATATGAATATATCCTCAAAATTTCATTCATTTATGTCCAGTAGTTTTGGCTCGGCGATGATGAATCAGTCAGTCAGTCAGGACAAGTTACTTTATATATATATAGACTAGCAAGATACCCGTGATTCGCTACGGTATTATACTGAAATTTATAATTGAATGCTTATTGTTTTAGATATATAATCCTCCGAAATTCGCGATCTGACTCGTTTTCTGCGAGAATCCACCAAAATTCCCGATCTGACTCGTTTTCTATTATTTTACGGCACGTTTCCTCCCATTTTTCAATCTTCCTATTCAGCAATCGATTTCGTACTTCCTGGGTTAGGCTCAGGTACTCCTACCGGTCAGTTGGGTCCGTAAATCTGTGCCATCTTTTCCTATAATCATTTTTAATATGGATAAAATCCTTCAGGAGATCCGGCGTGGTGTCATATTGGGTGCCTTGGCGGCACTGAACCCGCGGCCGGGCTGCGTTCTTAGTCATTACCCGTCCAGGAGCCGTTTCCAGAGCGGTCCGCACATTATTATTATTATTATTATTATTATTATTATTATTATTATTATTATTATTATTACGTGTTGCTGGAATGGCTGATGACAGGGAAAACCGGAGTATCCGGAGAAAAACCTGTCCCGCCTCCGTTTTGTCCAGCACGAATGACACATGGAGTGAACGGGATTTGAACCACGGAACCCAGCTGTGAGAGGCCGGCACGCTTGCGCCTGAGCAACAGAGGATCCTTATAAGTACATTAATAACAGTAAACTGAATTGGTCTCACCTCCTTCTACACCCCACCGCCGTTAAGTTTATGTACCGCCACCCCCCCCCCCAAGAAAAATTAAAGGAAGGCTTGTTTCTTTATGTTTAAGGGAGATTCCAAACACCAATGTTCACGTCTATTACCTTCAGCTTTGAGATATAAGTATCCCCATAAAAATAATTTACTTTTTGCACTTCATTTCACACTCCTCCCCCCCCCCCCTACCCAAGTGAATTTCAATTAATTTTTCAATTCTTTCACCCCCCCCCCCCTTCATTGGATTATCCGACAATACGTGTTTCTTTACTTTTAAAGCAGATTCCAAATACCAAATTTCACGTCAATAACATCTTCATATTTGAGATATCAGTAGCCTAATTAAAAGAATTCAACACCATTTTCAGTCACTTTTACCCCAAGTGGTATTTCCGAAAACTAAAAATATATGTTTCTTTATGTTTAATAGAGATAAAAAATACCATTTTTCACTTCTGTAACATGTTAAGTTTTTTGAGATATACTGTAAAAATTCTCATTTTAAAATTTCACCCCTTTTGAGTTCCCCTTAAGTAGAGTTTCCCAAAACAAATCACCTATGTTTCTTTACATTTACAGGAGATTCCAAACACCCACATTTTACGTCTGTAACATTTTACGTTTCCAAGATATTCTGTAGATATAGTCTTTCAAAAAATTCACCCCATTTTGTCACTCCTGTTTAACCGCCATTAATTGGATTTTCCAAAAACTATAAAATACTTTTTTCTTTATTTTTAAAGGAGATCCCATATACAAATTTTCAGTTCTGTAATATCTTTCGTTTCTGAGATATATGTATCATTAAAGGCATTTTTCCCATTTTCACCCTTTTACACCCCTCCTATTGGGATTTAAGGAAACAAAAAATACGTGTTCCTTTATTTTTAGAGGAGATTCTAAGTACCAATTTTACATCTGTAGAATTTAAAGTTTTAAGATGTAGACACACTCATTTTTAAAACATTCACCCCCATTTTCACCCCCCAATATTTGGATTTTCCAAGAACGAAAAAATACGTGTTTCTTTACTTTTAAAGTAGATTCCAAATACAAATTTTCAGGTCTGTAATATCTTCAGGTTCTGAAATATAAGTAGCCTCATTAAAGGCATTCAACCGCTCTTTCACCCCTTTTCACTCCTCCTATTGCGATTTTCCGAAAACAAAAAAATACGTGTTTATTTTTAATGAAGATTCTAAATACCAATTTTTACATCTGCAAACTTTAAAAGTTTGGAGATATAGATTCACTCATTTTCACCCTCCGATTAATTGGATTTTCCAATAACCAAAAATACTTGTTTCTTTATTTTTAAAGGACATTCTAAATACCAATGTTTACATCTATAAACTTTAAAAGTTTTGAGGTATAGATACACTCATATTAAAAAATCATCCCCCTTTTACCCCCCACCATTAATTGGATTTTCTAAAAACAAAAAAATACTTGTTTCTGTATTTTTAAAGGAGATCCCAAACAACAACTTTCAGGTCTGTAATATCTTCAGTTTCTAAGATATAAGTATTCTCTTTAGAGGCATTCTACCCCTTTTTCACCCCTTTTCTCCCCTCTTATTGGGATTTTCCGAAAACAAAAAATACGTGTTCCTTGATTATTAATGAAGATTCTAAATACCAAATTTTACATCTCTAAACTTTAAAACTTTTGAGATATAGATGCACTCATTTTAAAAATTCACCCCCCTTTTCACCCTCGCATTAATTGGATTTTACAAAAACAAAAAAATATGCGTTTCTTTATTTTTAAAAGAGATCAAATGTACCAATTTTGAGGTATGTAATATCTTCAGTTTCTGAGATATACGTACCGGTATCCTGATTAAAGGCATTCAACCCATTTTCCCCCATTTTCACCCTGTTTCACCCCTCCTATTGAAATTTTCTGAAAACAAAAAAATATGTGTTTCCTTATTTTTAAAGGAGATTCTAAATACCAATTTTCACATCTGTAAACTTTTAAAGTTTTGAGATATAGACACACTCATTTTAAAATTTCACCCCCCTTTTCACCCGCTTAGCGACGGAATATCCAAAAATCCTCTCTTAGCGAGCACCTACATCTTTATATGAATATATCTGCAAAATTTCATTTCTTTATGTCCAGTAGTTTTGGCTCGGCGATGATGAATCAGTCAGTCAGTCAGTCAGTCAGTCAGGACAAGCTACTTTATATATATAGATGTGTGTGTGTGTACTGCCTGCTGTCATTTCTAGGTGGATACAGTACTTTTGCATCCGTCTCTTGGCACAGGTCAGAGCAAAGTGTAGCTTCCACTGAAGTCCCAGTCTCAACCATGGCTGTGACAATATGGATGCTGCTAGGGTGTGGGTGGTGCTGATTAATGACATTCCGAGCACGACTAATGTTGCTCATAAGGTCAGTCGTGCTGCAATAGCACTTCCTGGCCCAGTAGGGAAAGCAATGGCAAACCACCTCACTCCCCATTTGCCTATTACGCCTCATTTTGGCGCTACCATTGATTGTTGCAGTTTCCTTATAACCACATAACCTTTCGTGGTGCCATTTGTGGATCCAACCAGCCCCTGGGCTGATGACCTAACAGGCCCATATACAGTGTGAACAAAAAATGCCGCACTTAGAGGTCGTCATGCGATTTCTCATCCCATTTCAAGACAAAACTTTCTATAGCCAAATCGGATCTGGTGCTGTTGGAAAACAAGTCGAAAACGAGAAGCTGGTAACACTGTCACATCCTGCAGCGCATCGGAATGTAGTAGAGAATCGTACATAAGCCCGCTCTACCGTACCCGCCGTCGCAGCTCACGGAGTATATGGCTGGGTTATCAAACCCACACGCACCATGGAGCTGCGGCTCGAATCTACGTCAGGTTGCATTTTTTATTTGTGTGTGTGTGTGTGTGTGTGTGTGTGTGTGTGACATAGGTCCCTAGGTCCCGCCGTGTAACTGCGTTTGTAAGCGTATCATCCTGTAGTCACATGACAATAGTCGAACACATGACAGTGTGATCCATTCAACTGAATGCATGAGTCGACTAACCACGCAGTGCACAACCATAACTGGTCCTGTCAAGTGCATGTAGTGCGGCTTCCTGATGGAGTACACAAACGGCGAATACGTCGATATGCTTTTAGTGTTGGGTGCATCCGATAACCAAGCTTCTGCTGCTGCTCGTGAGTATGCAGCACGGTACCCTCAGAGGTGCCATCCCGATAAGAATGTGTTTCGTCGCCTTGAGCAACGCCTGCGGGAAACCGGTAATCTTCGTCCACAAGTAGTGGATAGAGGTCGTCCAAGGACTAGACGTACTCCACAAACAGAGGACAACATTCTTAAAGCCGTTCACTAATCACCTCGGCGAAGTACCTGTGATATTGCAAGGCAGTTCCAGGTATCCCAAACACGTGTTTGACGTGTTGCACGACGAAACACTGCATCCATATAATTACACGTTAACTCAACACCAGCGGCCAGAAGACCGCATTCAACGAGTACAGTTCTGAATGGCTGTTGCAACAAGTTGAAGATAACGAACATTTCATAAAGAATGTGATATGGAATGACAAATGTAGCTTCACTCGGGAAGGTATTTTCAACCATCACAACAGCCATTAACAGCCATTATTGGTCTGACCACAATCCACATGTCACCCGTGAACGTGGCTTTCAGGCACACTTTGGCATAAACGTGTGGGCTGGAATCGTAGTAGGAGTGCTTTTAGGCCCTTACCTATTGCCGGACAAGTTGAATGCGCTCTGCTATCGTACGTTTCTGGGCAATACTTTGCCTGACGCTTTAGAAAACGTTCCAATTGATGTACGGCGACAGCTATGGTTTCAGCATGATGGTGCACCGCCACACTTAGGAATAACTGTGCTTAACTGGTTAAATGGAGCGTTTCTAGGGAAATGGATTGGTCGTGGAGGTCCAATGTTCTGTCCTCCACGTTCCACGGACCTTAACCCACTAGATGTTTATTTGTGGAGACAGTTAATGGAACATGTTTATAGTACTCCACCCATGGATGTACAAGACTTAATAGCTCCCGAGCATGCTGCATCGGCAATGGTGGATGCAGGTGTGTTGCGTAGGGTCTGGCAAAGTATGCTCCAGCGAGTGGCGAAGTGTTTGCAAATGCAAGGTAGTCGTTTTGAACATCTGCTACCGGGCGAGTTGGCCGTACGGTTAGGAGTGCACGGCTGTGAACTCGCATCCGGCAGATAGTAGATTCGAACCCAACTGTCGGCAGCCCTGATTTCCCATTTTCACACCATGCAAATGCTGGGTCTGTACCTTAATTAAGGTCCATTCCTGGGCCTTTGACGTCCCATTGTCGCCATAAGACCTGTCTGTGTCGGTGCGAAGTAAAGCAACTAACAATAACAAAAAGAACATCTGCTATGAAGTGAACGTTGCTTGTAAGTGTACGTACCGGCTCTGTGAAGATAAGACTGGACGTCACACGTACACTATGGAATTATTGTGCGTAGCATAATGGGTAAGCCAGTGTAGCCTACCTACTCTACTGTATTATGTTGCCTTGTACCGCAATGGATAGAGACGATGTTACTGGATCAACTATTATGCTCTACGTATTGCCTTTATTTGTGCCATGGACGAAACAAAGTGGTCGTTTACGTCTGTAAGAAGTTCATGTTATGCTGGAATATTTAAATAAAGGTAACTATAGCGGTAAGGCAGAACATAGTGTATTGCATACTGAAAATGTACATTGGATACAATTTGATACATTATCTGAAAGAAAGTTGGCGCGAACGCGAATCAAACATCGCCACGTCCGCACAACCGGTATTTATGGTATTACCTCGTCTCACTGAGCTAATGATACAACTCCAGCAGAGCTCGGAGTTCATGCGATCTGTGCTTGGCCACGCTGCACGCCGTTACAGCGTTGCCAGAGCCTCGTTTTACTCGCATTTCTATTAAACCTATTGGTGGGACTAGATTTTGCAAGATAAAAGTTTGTCGTGAATTTCTACGAGGAGCCGCGTGCCGACCTCCACGTGCGGCATTTTTTTGTGCACCCTGTATATGCAATTAATTCATCGATGTGGTTTGAGTAGAAGATGTCTATTTAGTCGATCAAAACATGCAATTCTTAAGTTAATAACGTTAACTGATATTTTAAATGTTGCATTTTTATTTTGTGAATTCCTTTCCGCCTCTGTGGTGTAGTGGTTAGCGTGATTAGCTGCCACCCCCGGAGGCCCGGGTTCGATTCCCGGCTCTGCCACGAAATTTGAAAAGTGGTATGAGGGCTGGAACGGGGTTCACTCAGACTCGGGAGGTCAACTGAGTAGAGGTGGGTTCGAGATTCCCACCTCAGCCATCCTGGAAGTGGTTTTCCGTGGTTTCCCACTTCTCTTCCAGGCGAATGCCGGGATGGTACCTAACATAAGGCCACGGCCGCTTCCTTCCCTCTTCCTTGCCTAACCCTTCCAATCTTCCCATCCCTCCACAAGGCCCCTGTTCAGCATAGCAGGTGAGGCCGCCTGGGCGAGGTACTGGTCATTCTCCCCAGTTGTATCCCCGACCAAGAGTCTGAAGCTCCAGGACACTGCCCTTGAGGCGGTAGAGGTGGGATCCCTCGCTGTGTCCGAGGGAAAAGCCGACCCTGAAGGGTAAACAGATGATGATGATGATGATGATGAATTCCTTTCCACGGAGCACACATATTCCATAAACACACAGTATTAAATGAACAAATCCACGTTTACCATTGCATCCATGAACCATTTTCATACCTGCTTCCGAGGCACTGTGTTGCTTATTAAGCGGCCAATGTAACGATTTTCATCGCTGAGAAAGTCGGTTTTTATAAACGAAATAGTTATTCCTTAATACGCCACTTGTGTAACAAAGGCTTAGTTGAACACAATCCACACCTGAAATCAGACTTTAAAAAGATATTTGAGAAGGATATCGAATTTCTCCATATGCATTTGGAAATTGTTTGCAATTTGCTAGTACTGGAAAGCAGTCTTTTCGAACCCAGTCACTAATTCATTACAAATACATGTTATCGGATAGCTGTCACGTATATATTTACGAATTGGTTTACGTCGCACCGACACAGATAACTCTTATGGTGACGATGGGATAGGAAAGGCCTAGGGGTGGGAAGTAAGCAGTCGTGACCACAATTATGATACAGCACCAGCATTTGCCCGGTGTGAAAATGAGAAACAACGGAATACCATCTTCTCGAACCCGCTCTCTCCCGGATGGAGGCTCTCAGTTGCGTGCCCCTAATCGCACGGCCAATTCCTCCAGTAACTCTCACATACAAAAGAAATAAGTAAGTAAACCGTTTTGATAAATGGGATACTTTATACTGGTAGTAAAACAAATCCAGTAAACATACGTAGTTTAGAAATTATGTGAGGAACACTTTTACGTTCTTTTTCCCGAAATTAGCACCATTAACACGTGTTGCCTAATGCTCAATCCGCCTTAGGAAAACAGTATTGCTCTTATGGACCTACAAGGAGTGAACACACCCCCTCAGAGACACCCATAATTCCTCGTGATTAAGGGATATTATACTGTACTTTGTGTAGCCTCCGTGGCTCAGACGGCAGCGCGTCGGCCTCTCACCGCTGGATACCGTGGTTCAAATCCCAGTCACTCCATGCGAGATTTGTGCTGGACAAAGCGGCGGCGGGACAGGTTTTCCTCCGGGTACTCCGGTTTTCCCTGTCATCTTTCATTCCAGCACCATTCCCCATTATCATTTCATAGCATTTATCACTCATTAATAAATCACCTTGGGAGTGGCAACCCCATTGTAATAACAGCCTATATATCTTTCATTCATTACATCCCTGACCCGGTCAATGACTGGAAAACAGGTTGTAGGTTTTCATACTGTACTTTGTACTGTATTATGAAAGACGGATAAAAAGGTTGAGACATTTTTGCCCGTGAGTTAATAAATAACTATATAACATTTTATTTTTCATAAATATATTCGTAGGGAGGAAGCACAATGGCAGGAACAGCCATCGCTTCGTTGCCTTCCTTCATTTTCGTTCTGTGTTGCTCTGGTACAAGCCTCACTCTGTGAACCGCCGGCAGCTCACTTCTGTAGTGAAGTCATCTACAGTATTTATTTGTTGCGTGTGTGTTTTTAGTCTTTAAATCAGTGCGTCTGTTTTATTTGTGCTTTGTTTTTGTTATTGAGCAGTTCTTTCTTCTTAAGCGCATTTTAATTTTACCACTTCTTCTACGACCGAATTATTTTTTTTTACAATAGGTTTTGTGAGCGATGCGACAGCACAGTAGTAGCCCATGTTGTCTGAGGCAATTTATTAAATCTAATTAAATGCATCCTTCACCTCTCGAGCCCATAGAAAATATTATTTTTCTATTTTATCCCCCAATTTGCCTTACACTTCAATGCTGCGATTTACATGTGCCGTAGTTTACCTCTGATTCTGTACAAACCAAAAATAGCCCCTGTAAACACCCTGTCCCCTTTAGTTCTAAATAGTAATTTGCAGCTTAGCTTCTTCCGCTTTTATCTTAACTTAAATACTGAATTTCACAAATATGCATGCTGCCGTTTTCCCGTGATGGTGTTGAGCAGAGCCGTTCGATTTGGCAACACTGTTATCATAAGAACAGTACCGTTTTTTTAACATGGAATGTAGTATAAGAGAAAAGAGTTATTTTCATTCCTACAATGAGTTTTTAAAAGTATTATTTGCCATCGTCGATTAAGAAAACACTACAGTGAAAGTGACAAATCGACAGAGAGAGGGAGGGGACTTGGAGATCAATATCCTATTTTCCCTAGGTGACCGGCTTAGTAGAGCAATTGATTGGGTGTTCGCTTTCTGTCCGCTGAGTTGAAAATTAGAAACTCAGTCAAGTCAAGTTGGCTTGCATTTAAGAATGCTTAAAATTTGATATCCGTGTCAGTGTATCCACCTTGATCTCAGTTAAAATAGTTTTCAGATCCAAATTCTTGCAGTCAAGCTTCAAGACAGATATAAAACTATAGGGTATTAATCATTATTATTATTATTATTATTATCTGCTATTTGCTTTACGTCGCACCGACACAGGTATGTCTTATGGCGACGATGGGGTAGGGAAGGCCTAGGAATTGGAAGGAAGCGGCCGTGGCCTTAATTAAGGTACAGCCCCGGCATTTGCCTGGTGTGAAAATGGGAAACCACGGAAAACCATCTTCAGGGCTGCCGACAGTGGGGCTCGAACCCACTATCTCCCGATTACTGGATACTGGCCGCACTTAAGCGACTGCAGCTATCGAGCTCGGTATTATTATTATTATTATTATTATTATTATTATTATTATTATTATTATTATTATTATTATTATTATTATTATTATTATTATTATTATTATTATTATTATTGTATAATTCGCTGGGGCCATCAAGGACCACGTTAAGTCTTGTTGCATTTGACACTGAACTTAGCCTTCTTTAGAGCCCAAATTTCCCTCATTCTTTGTGAGTGGGCCTGCTTACGCTCCTCTGTCCAAGGGGTACCGTGTCATCCCTTCGGTTGCTCGTCTCGGTTTAGCCCATTCGTCAATATTTTATCGCGGAAGAGATCTCTGTTAAGGGCGTATTCAGCTGAGATATGTAGCATTTGCAGGTCTTCTTTGGTATTTCTAAACCAGGGAATTGTGCTTTTGGGGTTTGAATCAAAAAAGTGAAGGATTTCTTTAGTTAACTTTCTTCCGTCCATTCTTTCCAGATGACCGTAAAATCGTGCCCGTCTTTTTCTGATTTTGTCGGTAATTTTCTCTATTTTGCTGTAGACTTCCTTGTTGTATCTCTTTTGATGGATTCCATTTCTGTACTTTGATCCCAAGATTCCTCTCACAATTTTGCGTTCTCTTTTCTAAAGTTCTTCAAGGAGTTCTTTGTTGGCATTTAGAGACAGGGTTTCGGCTGCATATAGAACTACTGGCTTCAGAACTGTTTCATAGTGACGAATCTTGGTGTTTTGGGAAAGGCATTTTTTGTTGTAGATTGTGCGGGATGTTTGGTAGGCTATTTCCAGTTTGCGTACTCGCTCCTGAAGTGCTTCTTTGTCCAGTCCATTTTTCATGATGATCTCATCCAGGTATTTGAATTAGTCTACTCGGGTGATGTCCCCGTATTTTGTATGGAGTTTAGGTGGAGCCTCTTTGATGTTAGTCATTACTTCTGTTTTCTCAAACGATATCTGCAAACCAGTTTGTTCGGCAATTTCCTTTAAAATTTCAACTTGAGCTCTAGCGGTTTCTATGTCGTTCGAGAGAACAGCAATATCATCGGCAAAGCTAAGCAGTCTGTTGCGATCCACTTGGATTTGGTTCCTATTCTCAATGGACTGTAGTTGGTTTCCTGTAATATCACCCGCCAGGTTCTGATGATCATTTCAAGAACACAGTTGAAGAGTATCGGGGATAGCCCATCACCTTGTCGGACTCCTGTTTTGATGTCAAAGGAATGCGAGAGACATCCGTGGAACTTCACCTTGGATTTTGTATCGGTCAGGGTGGCTCTAATTAATGCCAGCAGTTTCAAATCAACTCCAAATTCATTTAAGATGTTTAGCAGGACTTACCGGTCAATGGAGTCGTACGCTTTCTTAAAGTCCACAAAGACGGACACATACTGCTTGGACCTTAGTGTACAATATCTGATGATCGTTTTGAGATTTTGGATCTGTTCAGCTGTTGAGCGACCTTTTCTGAACCCTCCTTGGTATTCACCTATTTCATGTTCGACTTGTGCTTCCAAACGCTCCAGGATGGCAAGTGATAGAATTTTGTAAGTCACGGGTAGCAATGATATTCCTCTGTAGTTGTTGATGTTCTTCATGCTGCCTTTTTTGTGTAATGGATGGATCAAATCTATTTTCCAATCTTCGGGTAGGGTCTCCTTGTTCCAAATTTCTTCTATTTGTTTTTGCAAGATATCAAGTGATTCCTCTGGGGCATATTTCCATAGTTCTGCTACTACTGTGTCTTCCCCCGGCGCTTTGTTATTTTTGAGACGGGCAATGTAGCGCTTTATTTCACTTCTGCCGTGTGGTCTGGAATCTGGGTACCTGAGTAAGTGTTCCTTGGTCTCAATGGCGCTTTGCGGTTTAGAGCAATTAAGTAAATTCTTGAAGTACCGTCCTCTCGCTCAAAGCATAGCGATGGTGGTTTATTATTATTATTATTATTATTATTATTATTATTATTATTATTATTATTATTATTATTATTATTATTATTTCACAATTCGCCTTACATCGCACCAACACAGAAAGATCGTTTGGCGCCGGTAGGATAGGAATGAGAAAGAAGCAACAATGACCTAAATTAAGGTAAAGTTCCAGCATTTGCCCGGTGTGAAAATGTGACACCACGGAAAGCCATCTTCAGGACTACTGACAGTGGGGTTCGAACCCACTGTCTAACCCCACTGTCTCCTGAATGCAAGATTATTATTATTATTATTATTATTATTATTATTATTATTATTATTATTATTATTATCATCATCATCATCTGTTTACCCTTCAGGGTCGGCTTTTCCCTCGGACACAGCGAGGGATCCCACCTCTACCGCCTCAAGGGCAGTGTCCTGGAGCTTCAGACTCTTGGTCGGGGATACAACTGGGGAGAATGACCAGTACCTCGCCCATGCGGCCTCACCTGCTATGCTGAACAGGGGCCTTGTGGAGGGATGGGAATATTGGAAGGGATAGGCAAGGAAGAGGGAAGGAAGCGGCCGTGGCCTTATGTTAGGTACCATCCCGGCATTCGCCTGGAGGAGAAGTGGGAAACCACGGAAAACCACTTCCAGGATGGCTGAGGTGGGAATCGAACCCACCTCTACTCAGTTGACCTCCAAAGGCTGAGTGGACCCGGTTCCAGCCCTCATACCACATTTCAAATTTCGTGGCAGAGCCGGGAATCGAACCCGGGCCTCCGGGGGTGGCAGCTAATCACGCTAACCACTACACCACAGAGGCGGTTATTATTATTATTATTATTATTATTATTATTATTATTATTATTATTATTATTATTATTATTATTATTATTATTATTATTCCTTGAAGTATACAAAAACTCGTGCATATGCTATGTTGACAAGAAATCTTCCAGTAAGCAGAAGCCTCTTGCATTTAACGTCAGTATGTGTATGTACAATGATATATTCAGTATGCATCCTGTGCCGAGTTATATATGGAAGACAGTAAAATTTCATCCGATGCTTTCGTAAAAATATACACTTTACAACACGTTTCTATATTATATTGTCTTGTAGCTTATTATAATAAATGACCAATAGTATTAGTAGTTATAATTATTAGTTTTACAATGCGGAATATCCCTACATGTCGCTCTAAAACTTGTATTTCGAAGAATGATTAGCAGAATCAGTTTTTCTGGAGTATTAAAAAGGAAGTTAGATTTTCATTATTAAATTATAAACTCAGTATTTATAGATTGCTCTATAATAGTATACAGCTACTTAAAACACACAGGATGGTGCTTCAACTGGGTATGAGTGATGGTTTGAACCTCCAGTACGGCTGCGAATGCGCACAGCTGGGAGCAATGGTCGTCGAGCGATTGCACTATCCACGTGACTGGAATCGTACATTACGAAATGTATTGGAGTTGCGTCTCTGGTATTTAATCAAAGTTAATTGATGCCCATCAAGTATTCGCTCCAACAAGGCCAAGTTTAACGGCGGGAGAATATAGAGGTAGGTGTCAATCTGATTCTAGTTTGTTGGCCTATGCCAATGGAATGATTCCTTCTGTCATATTTCCATGGGGTGATCGTAGTACATGAAGAAAGCCGTGCGGGTTTACATACATCGGCCGAGTACATAGACAGTAACTTAATGTCGTATTCCCAATGAGAGTTGCTCTTATTAGTTGAGCTTCTTGTTAGGTCGTGGAAAATGGAATACCAGAGTCCGTGACGTTCAAATTTGGACGATTTTTGTAGTTATTCCGAGTTAAGTTCTAATATAAAACATTCAGCGACTACTGAATGCTAATGCTGGGAGTGTAGACTGTTTGAATACTCATAGCTCGGCCCTAATATTTACAATGAAACTCATATCCATGAAATGCACAGTAATACCGATTTACATACAGACCGAACGAGTGGCTAAGCAGGTTGATTCACGTAGCTGCCAGGTTACATTCGGGAGTTAACTAGGAAAATCGCCGGGCTGAGTGGCTCAGACGGTTAAGGCGCTGGCCTTCTAACCCCAACTTGGCAGGTTCGATCCTGGCTCAGTCCGGTGGTATTTGAAGGTGCTCAAATACGACAGCCCCGTGTCGGTAGATTTACTGGCACGTTAAAGAACTCCTGTGGGACTAAATTCCGGCACCTCGGCGTCTCCGAAGACCTTGAAAAGTAGTTAGTGGGACGTAAAACAAATAACATTATTAACTAGGAAAATCCGGGGAATTATAATAATAATGATAATAATGGTTATAATAAGTGAAATGGTATTTGTTTAATCTCCCTTCAATTGATGTGGGCATTATAAGACACCAGGTTCTCACAGTTTTGTACCACACGGGTTATTGAACGTATAGAAGCCAAAGACATAGTTGTCACTTTTCAACACCTTCAATTTCCACTTTCCTAGGCCAGAATTGAATCTCTACCTTGGGAACATGGGTGCAACGAAAAACCAACTGTATAACTGAGCTTGCTCTATGGATTATTGGATTAGTCATTCGGCGTAAAATTAACGCTATAAACGTTACGTTTCAGAATAAGTATTATTAATTTATCATAACTCTAACAACAAAAATGGAAGCTTTAGTGAAATGAGTGAGGCCGGTAGAGATGTTCACAAAAGAATGAGGACGTTGTATTGTACGTTCCTTGAATTCAATATATTATCAGACTTAATTTTAATTATCATCTATATATATAAAATAACATGTCCTGACATAACTGACTGAATGACTGACTGCCGATTCATCATCGCCGATCCAAAACTACTGGATATAAATAATTAAAATTTTAAGGATACATTTATATTACAATATACGTGCTCACTAAGGGGAGATTTATGCATATCCCGTCGCTAAGGGAGTGAAAACGGGGGTGAATGTTTAAAATGAGTGTATCTATATCTCAAAAACATAACAGTTTAAAGACGTGAAAATTGATATTTGTAATCTCCATTAGAAATAAAGAAACACGTACATGTTTTTAATAAAATCGACATAATAGGTGATAAACAGGAGTCAAAAGGGGGGTTAATTTATAAAACAAGTATATCTACAATACATGTATAAAACGTAACATATTATCCACGTGAAAATTGGTATTTGGTATGTCCTGTAAAAATAAAGGAACACGCATAATTTGTCTTCTGAAAATTAACTTAAGGGGAAGTGTTAAAAGGAGTGAATTTTGAAAATGAGCATATCCACAGTATATCTCAAAAACTTAACATACAACAGACGTGAAAATTGGTATTTTTAATCTAGTTTAAAAACAAAGTAAAACGTATTTTTGGTTTCGGAAAAAGCAATTTAGGAGTACCGTAGGGGTTGTAAAAAGGACTGGAAAAGAGGTTGAATTCTTTTTTGAAAATACTTATAACTCAAAACCGAAGATGTAACAAACATGAAAATTTATATTTGGAATTTCCTTTAAAATAAAGGAACATGCATTCTTTTGGTTTTGGAAAATCCAATTAAGGGGGTGGGGGAATAAACAAATTGAAAATGAGTTGAATTATTTGAGGATACTTACGAGGCTCGAGTTGTAAGTCATGGCTACTATTTTTTCTCTCGCGAACAGGAAACAACACGGAAAATCTAAGATATACATTTGGAAATATAGGGCATGTACTTATGCATAGTGCCTGAAGACAAACTCTGACTTCAGGAGATTCTCGTAGGAAACTGACAGAACCCAGGCCATTGGGAAACATTGTGTTATTATGGTATAGACAGCAAATACACAAGACTACCTACAAAGGACAGGTCTCCACCCAAGGTTTTCACTGTGCGTTGCCAGCGGTAGGGCAGGCGCTGAAAACCACTCGCTGCATGTGTATCGCTAACGTGTGACACCTCTCTCCGAAATGCTTTCACGATGTCCTCTTTGTTCGCAAGCCGTTGTCCACGTGATGGCTTCTTGACTTTGGGGATTAGATAATAGTCACAGCTCTGCATGGCATTGGCGTGCATTTCTGCCGCGGAGAACTTCTATTTTAATATACGATCGTTGCTCCTGCTTGTTGACTTCCATTTGGTGACGCTCTCACTCACACACTGAACTTGGGGGCATGCTTATACCCACACTGTTGTTTACATACACCATCTAGTGGCATCATACGCAAGTATATACCGTACGTTTCCAAATGCATATCTTAGATTTTCCGTGTTGTCTCCTGTTCGCGAGAAAAAAATAGTTGCCATGGCTTATGACGATGTTACATTCGAGAAAATTGGTATTTGTAGTCTCCTTTAAAAATAAAGACACGCGTACTTTGTGGTGGGGAAAGGAGGGAGGGATAAACTTAAGGGGGTGCAAAAGGAGTTGAATTACTTTTATGAGGAAGTGGAGTTAAAACAATACAACCCTAAGGGGGTTTTGACTGGTGGGGTTGAGAAATGATGACAAAAATACGCATTTATATGAAACCGATTGAATTATGAAGCTAAAATTTCGAATGATATCCTTGGTATTAAATAACAGAAGGTTTGAAACAAATTTAACCGCTCAGAGAGTTAAATGGGGGTTAAGATCCGAATATATTCATTCCTTCCTCCGGAACTGTTTAACGTAAGAAGACCAAATTTCAAATAGCGGTATATATTTTAAATCCTACACGTGAAATAGGAAAAACTTTTTTAACGTTCCACCCCTAAGGTGTTCAATGAGGTTAGCTACGCAAACGAAATTATTCATCCATCCAAAACCATTTGACCTACAAAGTTGTAATTTTACGACAGGGGTCTTCTTTTATGTCCTACGCGTAAAATATCGTGTAAGTCACAATATTTCTCCCCTAGGAGGTTTAGATGGTGGTTGACTCTCAAAAACACATTATCCATTCCTCTGAAACCGTTTTAGGCACGAACTTAATATTTTTGAAGTGAAGGGTGATCTTCTATATTCTAGATGTTAATGAATATTTAAAATCACTCATCCCTTAAATTGTATTCATTCCGCCATTTCTGTTCGACGTACAAAGTCAAAATTTCGCTGGTTGGTCACTTTTACTTACTAGATGTTGAATAATATAGGGTTTAAAAAATTAAATTTTTTCGTATCCGGTTCAAATGAGTGTTAGATCATAAAATAAATAATCATTCTCCCTAGACCGTTCGACGTACCAACTGAGGGCGTATTTTACAGGCTTAGCTGACAGTGAACACTCTAAAATGTAAAACTTTGTACAATAACTTATAGTTTAAAACCGTAGCGACCGAGCTCGATAGCTGCAGTCGCTTAATTGCGGCCTGTATCTAGTATTCGGGAGATAGTAGGTTCGAACCCCACTGTCGGCAGCCGTGAAGATGTTTTTCTGTGGTTTCCCGTTTTCACGCCAGGCAAATGCTGGGGCTGTACATTAATTAAGGCCACGAACGCTTCCTTCCCACTCCTAGCCCTTTCCCGTCCCATCGTCGCCATAAGATCTATCTGTGTCGGTGCGACGTAAAGCAACTTGCAAAAAAAAATCGTAGTGAAGCACAGGTATCTTGCTAGTCAAATATAATTCACCTCCTATGTAGATATGAACAATGTGGATACCCACAACAAACACTATATATACAGGTTTTGCTGTTCCTTAGGAAACTGAACCGGTGAGAAACGAATACAATACTATGCACTCATTCCTTTTTTTGAGCAACTCTATATAAAATTATATTTATTACTGTTTAGAGGTAAAAGAAAACCATCTGTAAAACCCTACATGACACAATAGCCACAGACGCATGAAACGAGGTGAAGTCGAATTGTTACGCGACCTTACTCCAAGAGAAATTACAGTAGATTGTAAGTTTGAGTAATATGCAATGAGTTAAGACAATGGATGTATTGAACGTTCAGCTGTTCCTTTCATGGTATGGGCCAAAGGAAATATTATTTCGTATCTAATGTTCTTCGTGACATTTGCTCGTGACAGTTCACTAGGAGCGTTGGCGTACGAATGAAAGAAGGTGGAACATCGCGATGATAATAAGGAAATATATTACACTCCACACAATATGAGGAAGTTGTTACTACACACAAAGAGAGGGAAAGGCACGATGCGGCAGTAAATGGATTCTGTGAATGGAGGCTGTATACATGGATCATCGTACTACCTGCACCAGTCCAGACGTTAGAATTTTCAACTGATAATTTTGTGGTCTATGGTCTGTCCACATTTTTTTTTTTTGATCTGGGATAATCGGCAGGCTTGTTAGAACATCTAAGAAGCTTTTCGATCTCAGTCTCACAAACCAACGTTTGTGGCGTTCACCTACCCATCCTTCCCTCAATGACGAAAGTCGTTTAAAGACTTCATTCGTCGGGGGATGTATTATCTCCGATGTTTACGTTTGATCGATCAATTTTATGCAACCCCCATAATCGAAATATCAATAATATCATATAGGTGTCTATCAGTATAGACAATAGAGTCTTACAGTACTCTCTCCACTAGGGAAGACTGAACGACATGTCTTGATTCCCAATTAAAGTTACACAAAGTGTTGGAAATTCCTAGTATATGGACAATATGAAATTTGCATTTTAAATTACCATTCTTTATATAAATACTGTCCGTTGAAACTCAGGTAGAAAATCCAGATATTAGGATGAGAATGGTAAACATAATTAAAAATGAATCTTCAGGTATGACATATCATAATAATAATAATAATAATAATAATAATAATAATAATAATAATAATAATAATAATAATAATATATTCCTTGTCCTACAGCAATTTTCTCTGCGATTTAAAGTAATTGTAAGATTCAAAAGTATCCTTCGATCATAAAAGTTCTCCGAAAAGAATTAATGATAGATCTTTATCTTGAATGAAATTTTCAGGCAATTGGAATGTAATGAACCATGTTATTTGAGGCCGAATTGCATAGGAATTATTAAAATGAATTTTGTCCGTTATATGCACTTTACGTTTATTTATTAGTAGTTCAGTAAACTAAGAAGTTATCGCTTCATTGTTAACTACCCAATACTACTTTTCAGGACGTATTTTACCATTATCATAGACAATCATTGCTTTCTACAGCTTTTTCACACACTTGTAGGGCGGTGAGTGTGAACTGTGTAGCTTATGCGGATTCGGCTCTTCCTGACGCCAACAAGCAGGGAGCGGCGCTTATCCCTCAATGAACTAAGGCAGGATGACGTAATTTCACTAGTGTAAACGCGGTTTTCCCCGATTTCAGATCTTTCGCTGTATCTCTTTTAGGCTGTTTGCTGATTCTCTCCTCTCCTCGCGTACCCAAGCCATCGATGGCACATGAAGGATAACATCGTAATATTTGCAGCAAAGCGCGAATACCTACTGTACTGTTAGAGCAAAAGAAAACATTATATATACACGGAATGATTATGTGAATATGGTAGTACTTTATGGAGAAGTAAGGCAGAATTCACGGGAAACCAGACGCTTGTGTAAATAACGATATCCTGGACGAAGGATGCCAACTGCAGAACCCTTTCGAAGTGTTGAAAATAGGTTGTGTGCAACGGGGTCATTTTATAGTTTACCCCCCGTTCGGGATGCTCCAGTGACGTCCAGAAATAACATTGAAGCTGTTAAAAACGCAATTGCGTACAGCCCGCATACAAGCTCACGAGCCATTGGAAATGAACTGACCATCAGTGATGTATTTAATCCTTTTAGATCCTTCACTCATTGTGACTTAAATTCAATCATCTGTTGGTAATATGACGTGGGTAATGCTCCTTCTGAGATGTGACTTAAGTCTCAACTGCTGGTCATCGTTTTACTGAAGTCAACCAACGTGACTTATATTCTTCCCTCGAAGTAATTTAAGTCACCGCTTTGGCAACATTTTACTGATGCAAAGCGTGTCAAAGTCTCCCTGTTGAGCGACTTGAGCCCCACGTTGTTGCAGCATTTTACTTGCGGTCATCACCCACAATGACCTTAACGTAAATCACAAAGTTACATGTCGGTCCATGACATAGTCGCAGGTCACATCGATTTAATTAACGGTCCATGCCGCACAACCACTCTGTGGCACATACAGATTGGACTGCCTTAATAATACCAAGAGTCCAGGGCTCGTGTTACGGGGGCTGGATCATCACGAATCGTTATGGTGGTATATGCAGTCTCATATGGAAACCGGGCTCATGGATTTCCAGACTTTATTTATTTCATTCTTAAATTAAGACAGTAGTTACTAGTAAGACGACTGCCCATCAGGCTGTTGAATTAAGGTCTCCAAAGTCAGCGTCTCTCATCATCGTTATTATTGTTATTATTTATAAATGGACAAGACTGATTTCATTGCTTAGAGAGGAAATAATGTCACAAGTTTTTTCGATCTCATCGTTAATTCATTGCCTGGGGGGCATCCTTACTAGAAACCACTGTCTTAATTTTAGAATGAAAAAAAGAAAGTCTGGAAATCTCTAAGATAGGTTTCCATATGAGACTGCATATACTATCATAATGATTCGTGATGATCCAGCCCCCGTGGCACGAGCTCTGGACTCTTGATATAATTATGGCAGTCCAATAGGTACGTGCCACAAAGTGGTTGTACGGCATGGACCTTTAACCGGATCGATATTAACTGCGACTATATCTTGGACCGACATCTACCTTTGTGATTTACGTTCAAGTCATCGTGGGTGATGACCGTAAGGAAAATGGTGCGACAATGGCAAATAGCCTTATTCTAAGTCACTGAGATTGATGACCCCATGACCATCCAAAATTCTAAGCTGAAAGCTGAACACAGTTAAGTTACGGTACAGTAGTTTATGACCAAGGTTTCCACATTAATAAATCCCCAGCACATCTGATGCTTAACAAATCAAAATAAAAATAATAACAGGAACAACAAACGCTCACATTACTTGTGGCAGTAAAGTCCCTTTCCATCGGACACGTCCCCTTAATCGTTGCGTTAATAAGTTGAGATTTCCCAGCAAATGAAACTAATATTTCCAGAATACATTTTCTAGTTAGTCAGTTGGTTTTACGATAATTCTAAAAATACGATTCCACTAAATGTAATAAGTTAATAAATGAAATCATTTCATAATCATAATTAACAACAACGAATGGCGGTTCCTTTAAACACCCTAACTATTTTATTGCATTATTGTTGTTCCTTGGACCTGTTGTAACGTTCCAGACGTTACAGTGTAATTATGTTAATTTTATTATGTGTAATTAATTCAGGAATTTAACGTCATGATATTTATTTGGTATGTAATTGTATTATAATTCATGTTTAATCATTTGCTCACTATCATTTCATTAATTTGTAACTACGACTTGTAAACGAGGGCTGAATATCCTAATATTCACTTAGATTCTTGCGACAGTTGGTTAAAATTAACTTGCAGTAAATTTCCTCTATCTTGCCACATCACCGAGGAGGAAGGGAGGACAAATTTAGACACCAAGTTCTGAGAAATGCGAGCACGTGTTCACGCGTCCTAACGTAAGCTACCGTATTTCGACCAGAATTATTCGAACTGATCAACGCCTATATTTTCAAAGGAGCGTCATGTTGCCATGGATACTGATTGAAGGGACGAATAGAAGAACAGTTGATATCTTGTGTGGGGCCCATCTACTCTAAAATCTAGAGTGGGGAGAGAAGTGTCATCTGATTGGACCACGTGTAGCGGCCTGTAATTAGCGCGAGAAAAGGTTATAAGAGGGCGTGTTGGAGCTCCTGGAGGCTCTCTCTACAACGTCTTATTCGCTTCTGCGAGTCTCTCTACATTATTCTACGATCTTCTACGAGGCTTCTACTTGATTTTCTACTTGATTCTGCGTCTCAATACTTAGAAATTCTGAATGAGGTGTGTATAGCCACTCTCATAAGGAAGTACGTACAGCACGGCTACAAGACCGGTTTGAACCAGTCTAAGTCAATAGATAGTTTTAATCTAGATAGAAATGAAACTTCAGAGAACATTATCAGTAAAGTTGGAAGGATTCTTAATTGAGTATCCTCTCCATATAACCCAAGGTGGTTCTTCTAACTGTGACATAGGGCTTATCTCCAATCTATGGGATAAAGCATAATAGGGAGTGTTAGTTTTGAAGTCATCTTCCAATTAGTGGTGGGTGCAATTTGTAAGGCAGGAATGGTACTGAGCTGCAGATGAAGAGATATCCAAGACGAACGGTGATGTTCCCGCTACAAGGAGGGAAGCTTTCCAAGGACCAGCAGAACAAGACGACATGGTGAGCAAGCGAGTTAAAGATATTGCAAGTTTTCGCGAAGTAGAGTCATTCAATTTTTTATTAAATTCATTTTCTATTTTAAATTCAGTTCTCGTTAAACCGTCGTCATTTATATTAAATATAATAAATAGTATTTTTCTAGTTCATTGTAATCAATCTGCCTTAATTAGCCTTTTGATTTCTAATTCTCCTGCTTAATGATTAGTGCACTGTCACCCTACCCCTGTGATAAGAGTCTGTCCAAGCTTGAATATAAATTTTATCTTTAAGTCCTCAACTTAAAGATTGGCGCCCTTTACTTGCTTGGTTGCATTTCTCATTTGATGATTGTTCTCCGAGTGGGGAAGTCACACTGTTTATCAGAAACATTCTTCTGGCGGAAATTTTGATCTAATATTGTTTTATGCTCATACTTTCCTTCATCGCCGCTAAAAGGCGGATTACAATGTCATAATTACAGTACTATTTATTTATTTCATGACGTCACTCAAAAAGCTTACATTATAACACTAAAATTATTCAAAAACTAGCTTGGATAACCCTAACCATAAATCCTATAATCTCCATAAATTTACACATAACACAAAATGAAACAACCCATATCAAATCGCTTATAACGCCTACGGTTATCCCTTGCACTAATTTGCGCACATCTTTCGATATGATTTTAGGCCGATGAGACTGAAGTATCGTAATGCACCTCACTCAATTCTAGGGTGGATGGACTACTGCAACCCATGTGCTCCACAAGAATGACCTCATCTCACAAGAACCTATATATGTGCCTTGGATATCAACAAGAACACAACACAATCATCTATCACGAACTCTATGGACTGACAGCTATCATGACGTTCAAATAAAATAATCACAAATCTTTGCACAACCCTCAATAACATCAGACAACATCAGTACCGATTCTCAAATTATGACATACATGAAAATGGTTATTCTCAACATAACGTACCATCGTCCCATTTCCGTCGCTTCGATAATGAATTCAAGTCTCTACTAAACAAGTCTCTTCAAAAATAATGAAATCTAATTCCAAATATTTTACTACAAATGGCAAATCTCAGCTACAGTTTCTTTCTAACAAAGAACTGGCTCGACCGCCTAACAGCTGGCATGAATAACGGGAACACGACCCTCCCTCGATATCTCTTAACAAAAACACGCATGCTATCTTGACCTGCATCAAAAGAAAACCTCGCCTCGCTGACAATTCACATGAAATATAATTCTTGACCCAATAGATTATGCGAAGAGATTTAATTAAAACATCACTTGAAATATTCTTATCCATCATGGTCCTACAGTTTCACATGGAATCCTAACTATGGACTGACCCTATGCCCATGTCATTTAATTACACATAATAAATTCCTCGGGTGCCCTACAATGAAAATCCCGGCATAAATTATCTTCAACACTACAGGATTTAAACAACCTGATCCACATTCCTTCTCATTTTCGCAAGACTTGAACCACTTGCTATCACAAATTCTCTACTCGACAATAATATGGAATATCTCTCTTGGGTGCCCCACAATGCTGTTACATAAAAAACTCTGTGACAGCTAACCATCCCTCCTCGCATATCTGAGATTGACAACACAATATTTCCAGACCGAAACTCTCAACTTCACTTACAAAAATGTTACCGTTATTTTCTTCTCATCAATTCTACACAGATTTTAACAAACTTTGGAATAGCAATCCCTTGTAACCAATTTTACCGGTCCCGCCTCATAACTTGCTTTGACAAAATTTACATCGCCGAACACAACGGTGTGCCTTTTGCACCAGCTGACATTCCATCATTATCACGCACTCGCTCTGTCTAAATGTTTTTTTTTGCTAGTTGCTTTACGTCGCACCGACACAGATAGGTCTTATGGCGACGATGGGACAGGAAAGGCCTAGGAATGGGAAGGAAGCGGTCGTGGCCTTAATTGAGGTACAGTCCCAGCATTTACCTGGTGTGAAAATGGGAAACACGGAAAAACCACCTTCAGGACTGCCGACAGTGGGGTTCGAACTCACTATCTCCCGGATGCGAGCTCACAGCTCCGCGCTCCTAACCGCACGGCCAACTCGCCCGGTTGTCTAAATGGTAAACCACGGATTACGCTTACATGAATTTCATCTTTATACCGAACATAATTTTATGATAAATTAATGTCTTAACTTTGGCAAACACCAAATATACAAAATAAACGTACGGAAATGATACTTTGCTCTAGACATTATATTCGTTTCACAACCATCAAATCTACTACTATACAACACTTCACACGCTAGTTTCGCGACTTTCCCAAGTATCCAAGAAACATAAAAAAATGACCTTTCTTTATGTTCCTTTGACATTTCCACGAAATAAAAGTGTGATCAAAATGCGCCACAGATACACAAGAAATGGTGAAAACATGAAATAAATAAAAGCAATGTATAGCAAAGGTCATTCACATACCTATTGTCTTACGTCGTCTCCCATCATAACAGGCCCACCGGGCTCTCTTGTTCTTTATATAGCCATCTCAACAGATAGTAGCTTTAAAAATATGTTCTTCATTTGTGTTTAATTTTAACATCATTCACCTGAAAATAATGACATATACAAAAAATGCGTACCTTCACTGTATTATTTATCATCACTATAACTATCACCACTGCAAGCACTTAATACACTTGGCACTCACTTCATCATTATTATTTTTATTCATTTCACGTCGATTCACATTATTATTATCACTCGTAGCTTCACTATATTTGTATCACTTATCTGCATAACATCGTCACTAATACCTCGATATACCGTAGCTTCATAATCATTTTCGTAATTATAACGAACATGTTGCAATTAATCATTCAAAGAATAACTCGCCCTTGAATTCGCGAAGTTCACTGTCTCCTTACTCGTATCAAATCACGTATCTATTTCCCTGCGTTACCTGCGTTTACTTCATAATAAATATGCTCAGATTCTGTTCTAACACATGTTACATACGCACCTCAAAACAGCTGACGTTCCTATTTATGAAGAAGACACGCAGTTCTGCCTGTCGCTAACAATGGACATTTTCACACTATCATTATAGATTTATTATTTCTTAAACTTACTTTAATCTAACATTTTCTTAAGATTAAGTTTTGGAATTTTGTACATCTAATCCGAGCGTGCATCAAATTGTCATTTTATTTATACAAGTGAATGTAGATTGAGTGGCAGCACGTGTCCAAGCGCTACGGCTATGGATCCAAGCTCTGCATTCGGGAAACTACAGTACTTCATTCCTCATTTTCCTTGTATACTGTACTTCAAGGGTATCAAAGCTTGCCCGCCGTAAGTGCAGTGCCCGTGCTAGAAATACCAGTGCACGAGGGCGCAAGATGCTTCCCCTCTGTCGGCTTGTACTTTCCACGTTGCTGTGCACGCCCACCCGTGATGGGCTCCAGATACCTGTTTTGGTCTGCAAGAAACGTTTGAAACATTCAGCTGCATACTCAGTGGCATATGGATTGATACATTAATTTGTTAGTGCGTGCTTTTTTAACCCTGTATCAACATGGTTGCTTGAAGAGGTGATATTTCTAACTTAGACTATTTCTTTTGGTAAGTTTATACTAAAATGAAATTTTTCTACAGAAGCGACATGGTAGTGGCATAGTATTCGCTATTATTCTCTTCATAATTATTCATAGAAGAGTTGAGCATGTTAAGCCCCTAAAAATTTATTTTATTTTGTGCGCCATTGCTTATTGCAACATTTAAATTAGTTATTTATTTTCCTTGTACACGATGACCGCGAAGCATTTTTTTGGCACATATTATGCAAACGCCGCCTTGAACACATTTAATTATGTACAAAGGGCAATAGGAAAGTTTTGCAATGTGAGTGAACGCTTTAAAAAAAATTCAAAATAATTTCCACCAAACTCAGTACACTTCTCCATACGTCGAAACCAGTCACTGAACAAACTCTGCCACTTTTCTTCGGTTACATTTTCACACTCTTGATCCCATGCTGCCAGAAGCTCCTCATCGGATGCAACACCCCGCCCTTTCAGCTTCATCTTCACTTCTGGGAAGAGCGCGAAGTCAAATGAGGTAAGATCAGGACTGTATGGAGGGTGATAAAGCACAGTCAACCCTGATCTGGCAAGAAAATCCATCGTTACATTAGCACGATGTGCTGGAGCATTGTCGTGATGCAAGAGCCAAGTGTTGAGCCGTGACTTTGGACGAAGCTGCTTGAGAGCCTGGATGACCTGAGGCAGACAAGTCTCACTGTACCACTTCGCAGTAACTGTCCTTTGTGTTTGTAGCACAACCCGAGTCAAGATGCCCCGTTTAGTGAAGAATACTGCAATAATACTTTCCTACACTGACCTTGACTTTCGTACAGTCACAGGAGTACCCTAATCTTCAAACAGCCACACTCTGTTCTGGGATTTTGTTGGGACATCGTAATAATAAAGCCAAGTTTTGTCACCTGTAATGATGCTATTGACGTTACGCTAAGTCCCATTTTCAAACTGTTTTAGCATTTTTCGGCACCAATTCACTCGATGTGCCCTTTGTTCCTCTGAAAGTGAATGGGGTACCCAAAGGGAACAAAACTTTCTAACATGGAGATGGTCGTGTAGAATTGAATGAATAGCTGGTGCAGGGATGTGGGGGGTCTCTTCTACCTGCTGATATGTCAACCGCCTCTCTTGCTGTAACATTTTCCTCACAGCTTCAATGTTTTCCTCAGTCACTGATTCAGACGGTCGCCCAGTACGAGGATCGTCTTCAACCCCAGAATTTCCCCACTGGAACTCTTTGTATCAGCGGAAAATTATTGTCCAATGTGGGCAGTCTTTCCCTAGCACAGGAGTCATTTCTTCCAGGCACTAGTCAACAGTTAATCCACGAGCAAAATTGTAGCGGATAATTGTGCGATATTCACCTTTAGACCACACTGACATCTTAATTTGCTTTCAATCCCACTACTTGGTAACAACTGGTGTGAAGGTCGTGCCTTGCTGCCTTCTACACCGGTTTTCACCCTTCTTTTCATCCCTCACCATAACAGGGGTGTTTAGCCAACCGTTTTTGCTTATTGCAAAAATTTTCGTAGTGCCCTTTATATGAACTTATATGAAGGAAGATATATACACGTATTGCACGGAGTAATGTAGTTATGGACGTATAATATACAGCCATCCAGGCTTGCGCTATCTGATAACGTCCTAGGCTAGCGCTTGTAACAGTTTTTTTCTCATGCGCGCAGAGTTGTCGGTCTTCTCGTGACCTTGGCATGCCTGCTGTACTTCCTTATCGAAGCTTAAGTTGCCTATGTCAGGCGATGGTGGACCTTTCGGGGATCCAAATAGCCTTCGGGCAGACTAATAAGCAAATCATGAGCCAAATTGAATAGCAACGCAGTGTAAGTTGTTAATACAACGTAAATGATCAGGGTTGGTAATACTGGTTAGAATTCTCGCATACAAGGGGCACTACTCTTTTAAAACTTCCTTTAGTTTATCCCAGTTATTCTTATGATCTACCGACATTATGACATAGACCGTCTGAGTGAAAGACCAACAGCTAACTCATCAACCATAACAAAAATTATTTTTTTAAACATAAAGTATTTTGAGGATAATTCTTCCGTTTTTTTTTTCTGAAGCCTTTACACATCACTGTAAATTCGATAGACATTTCAGGAAAGCTGACGTATTAAAGGGATAAAACTGAGGAGGTAGCAATCATGGACGTAATTAGAGTACAATTCCCACAGACGACCGGCGTGAAAAAAGTAGAGACCACTGCAAATTGTATTCAGGGCTGCCGACCTATGCCGAGTAGCCAGTTCACTCAGTATGCATATTATTTTCGTTATTAATATTATTATTACTGCTATTATTATTAAGCTTATGCAACTGATAATATGATTATATTTCGCTTTCATTGGAAATGTATTTTTTTATTATCTGTAAGAAACGGCCTACCGGTATTAAGTCAAGTTCTTTATGAGAAATCTTACATAACATTATGACAGACGTAACGTAGTCATGCTTTTGTAGTACGCTAAATGCCCTCAGCTCTCTATGTCGTACATGGCGCATTAAATAACCCCAGTGACAGATTAACAGGTTATAAATCTTAGTTTGTCTCGTAGACTGCAATGAATACGAAATGTTGACACATAGAATAATTCGCTTGCAAACTGATATTCCACGAAGTGGTGACCATGCAACAAACAGTACCGTACATATACAGTGATTTACGATCAAGAAATCCATTATCAGTACCCTATATATTGCTGGTACTTACTGCTCTTAGAGTGAAATGTTTTGTAATTAGATGTCATTTGTTACGTGTAACATACGGATAACAATGTCTTACTTTCCATTTATGGGATTAGTGTATAATGTCTCTGTTTCACAGAGGATGCATCTAGACCTCAGTCTCATTATTTTCATATACACTGTGGTACAAAAGAAAAACCGCAGCACTGAATTGAATGTCATTATCGCACCTAATAACCCCTTATCTGGATATCTATCATTACTGTATGACCTTTGTTTGTCGGGCTGAATGGCTCAGAGGGTTGAGGCGCTGGTAATATTATTGACTTTTGTCTATACCAATTGACCGAGTAAGTTGGCCGTGCTATTAGGAGCACGCAGTTGTGAGCTTGCATTCGGGAGATAGTGGGTTCGAACCTCACTGTCGGCATCCCTGAAGATGGTTTTCCGTTGCTTCCCGTTTTCACACGTGGCAAATGCTAGGGCTGTACCTTAACTAACACCACCGCCGCTTCCTTACCACTCCTAGCCCTTTCCTATCCCATCGTCGCTATAAGACCTGTCTGCGTCCGTGCGACGTAAAGCTAATTGTAAAAAAGTGAAAAAACTAATTCAATACATTTTGTCACCACTTCAGTAGTATTTTTACTAAGGGTAATATAACACGTTGTCGGCTAGTCATTGGCCCAAATCAACTCTGGATACACAAGATGTTGTGAGCAGATAAATGTGTATTTTTTTTAACATTCTTCGCCAGTTTTCCTTTAAGCCCAGAAACAGCCGTAAGAGCAATTTCCTTGATGGAGGATGGTAAAAGAATGCGTTACGTCGTGAAAGGTCATGTTAATGTTTCAGCGATTCAGCGAACCTACCGGAGGTACATAGAGCTTCGACCGGGCAAGTTGACCGTGCGGTTAGGGCCACGCAGTTGTGAGCTTGCATCCGGGAGGTATTGTGTTCGAACCCACTGTCGGCAGCCCTGAAGATGGTTATTATTATTATTATTATTATTATTATTATTATTATTATTATTATTATTATTTCTTTTCCACTAATTGTAGGTACAATTTATGGATGATGAATGGAGAAAGTATCCAGTATTCGGGAGATAGTAGGTTCGAACCCCACTGTCGGCAGCCCTGAAAATGGTTTTCCGTGGTTTCCCATTTTGACACCAGGCAAATGCTGGGGCTGTACCTTAATTAAGGCCACGGCCGCTTCCTTCCCACTCCTAGCCCTTTCCTGTCCCATCGTCGCCATAAGACCTATCTGTGTCGGTGCGACGTAAAGCAACTAGCAAAAAAAAAAAAAGAATGAAGAAAGGGCATAGTCCCACATACACGAAAGTGCCTCCATCACCACATAAAATTACAATATTGAAATATACAATTACATTCTACATAGTGTGCTTATATACAGTTACCGTATTTTCAAGGCATATTTACATAATACTCACAAGACCTGTTCAACATTCAAGTAATTCGACACACACACACACACAGCCTCTCTCTCTAGAGTCCCCACATATTTTATACTATAGTTAGGCCGGCCCACTCATACCCACATACAGTGCAGTCTCACTCACTCGAGATCCCATAAACTTTCATCCGTCCTCTCACTCATACTGAAAATTCACACAGTAGAAAAAATAAATTATGTACAGAAGGTTTCATTATATATACATCCTTTTTACGTATATAGAAAATTTATCTGGAGGTAGTTCTTTTATCTGTTGTGGGAGTTCATTCCACACCAGGCAAGTGCTGGGACTGTACCTTAATTCAGTCCACGCCCGCTTCTTTCCCATTCCTAGGCCTTTCCTATCCCATCGTCGCCATAAGACCTATCTGCGCCGGTGCGATGTAAAGCCAATTGTAAAAAAGTAGAGCTTGGTTCATATTCTGGAAGATCAGGATCATGCCGTACGACAGTGCCATCAGCCAGGTACGATAGGTACCTTGTTATGCAGGTGCTCAGAAATCGACACACGACGGCTGTAGAAGAAAGGAAGCGCTTTGGAACAATTTGCTGGAGTTCACGTACTTCAAGTGTCTGGGCGATCAAAAGATGATCCCAGGATGGTGGTCTCTCAGAACGCTTGCACATCAGCATCACACAGGGTGTGTATACCATGCAAGGAAGCACGCAGATTGGACAGAGCAGTGGAGGGTATTTGCCTTCCCAGACGGGTCCAGATTCAGTCTTAGATCACGTATTTTAGATGCGAGCGAGTGTGGAGATAGCCTGGAGTAAGGTATTTCCCTGTTACACTCTCATGCAGAAAGCGTTCCATGGTGGGTCTATCATGGTTTCGGGAAGTGTTATTTTGGCAATTAGGACAGACGTAGTATTTTCGGCGAATGGCGCACTTAGATCTCAAAGGTTCAACGAAGGAATTTTTCAGAACCACTTTGTACAATTTTCTACCTTCATTGATATAGGATTTTTTCTCTTGCATTACAATGCACGTCCACATAAAAACCGTGCCTTGGGAGAACTTTAATGGTGTGGGGATTCAGACTCTAGAGTGGTCAGCAAGAAGGCTTGATCAAAGCCCCATTGAACACCTCTGGGATATTATGAGGAAGAAATGTTCGGCAGCTTGTTCCAGAAGCCTTAGATCAATTTCGTGATTTCCTACGAGAAGAGCAGGCCAGAGTGGTACGGGAGAACTTTGGGACTCTGTTTCGGAGCATGCCTGAAAGATTGGAAGAAGAACCAAAGGGGATAATACTAGTCCTTCAATCATTTGTAACGTGTGTTTTTCGTGATATAGTTGTGCTAAAGAAAAGAGTGAAAAGCGTAATGAGAAATGAAGTGCTTGTCGAAAATTCAATGAAACACTTATTGATCACAACTAATTTTTCTCAGCGTATTTATTGATTAAGGCTTTAGAAAAGAAATCATGCATAGTAATTTGAGCGGGTGGTTCTAAATCACGTGCAAAGTCGGAAAATGAAGAAATACTCTAATACAATTAGGAATTTTAAATTATTTATTGAACTACGTATACTTGAAAACATGCGTTTACTTGTCCTCTCAGTAGAAAAACTTGGGTATTTACACACACACACACACACACACATACACGCACGCACACCTAATACCCTGCGCATCCTGATACTGTAAATTCCATTATAATATACGGACAAGGTTGAGAAAATTTTAGAGGAGATACATCCCACAAGTTCAGCTCCACAGATTTAAAAAAGAACTATTACATAGCTGGCATTAGGACTTCCTGTCCAGCAGATACATTGTCCTATGCATTTCTACGATCCAGTTTTCTATTTATGTTCTATCCACTTTACCTGTGAGGTAATACGTCGACCACAATTGATACCACGGTCAGGCACAATTCAGACCTGATCCAGTGACGACGGAAATATCGGGACAGGGTTAAGGTGAGCGACATTTGTAGAAATGATTTATGACCAAGATTGAATGTGGAATACAAATGGGATTCCAGCCGCATTCATCTTCGTGGCTCAGCTGTATGACCGATAGTCCACATCAGCCTCTGCAAGTCCGTTAAGTGTGACTGACACATCGAGGTAAATTAATTCCTAGCGAATATCCTGTCCGCTGACCGCTGCTTTGTTCAAAAGTTTATGTTCACAGGCTGAAGAAAAAAGTAGAGACCAAGTGAAAGACAACTACACTGGCACCAAAATGTATTGGCACACCTACCATTATGTATACATTCCACACAAATAAAGGTGATGCTAAGAAACTTGTTATATTTTTTGAAATGTACAGTGGTGACAGATGCCATACTCTTTGCTGATGATGTTGCATTGGTAGCATCATCAGAATATGATCTTTAGTGGTCATTATTTAATCTCCAGAAAGTCTCTTCAAAATTCGACATGATCATTTCACCACAAAAGAGCAAAATAATGGCCGTTAAGGGGAAGGACCCTATCCCCAGTAAAATCTGTTTAGATAATAAAATTTTGGAAAGAGTCAACGAATTCAATTATCTGGGATACAATTTATCTTACCAAGGGGAAATTGATATCTCTGCAAAAACCAAATTTATCAGAACAACATGAATTAAAATCATATCATGAAGCCATCTCTTGTTCAAAAACACACTCGCTTACATCTTTATAACACTTTAGCCAGACCAACCCTTTGCTACGGCAGTGAGGCATGGACAACAAGAACTCAAGACATTTCCAGAATTACAGCACGTGAAATGACGTTCAAGCGCAGAACAGCAAGCTATACGAAATGGGATCGTATAAGAAATGAAGATGTGCTTAAGGGACTGAATGTGAAACCAGTAATCAATTACATCTATGATTACCAAAAAAACTGGAAACGTCATGTTCAAAGTATGGAATCTGGAAGACTACGAAAGGAGATCCTACACTATCAACCAAGAGGACAGAGATCTATTATAGGACGTCCAGTGAAGCGATGGAAAGAAATACAAGACCGTAACGGGCCACATGGCACAATACTTGGAAGGATGATGATGATGATGATGATGATGATGATGATGATGATGACATAACCTCTCCTGCCCAAATGCCAACTTCACTTTCCCGAGATGAACAAACCTGTTCCCACAGACGAGGCTCTGTCGACCGAGTCACGGCGGTATAACCGTTACATCAATTACGGAGGAAATGCTGTAATTTCAGCTAGTCCATTAGCTGAGAGGTGGCAGCCCCACCAATGGTCGTACTTACTTCAGGCTAGCAACCCATCGTAAGGACATTTGATTGCTTTCAAGTCTTGCAAAAAGAAAAATGCAAGACCGTAACGGGACACATGGCCCAATACTTGGAAGGAAGATGATGATGATAATGTACAGTGGTAAACAAAATGTTCTTAGAGTATAATTGCTTTCTCACAACAAAAATAATACTTTACGAAACAATATCAGTTGCTGTACACATGAAAAATGTATTGGCACACCTATACACAAGTGAAATTAAAGTCTCTGTAATTCACGTACTCAAGTCCAGTAGCCTGTGTGAATACCGTTGGCATTGATGACAGCTTGTAGACGTCTTGGCATGGGTGGAAACAAGTTGCGAGTAATCTTTCGTGAGATCTCCGACCATTCCTCCAACAACACCGTCTGGAAATCCCGCTTCCCCGTAGAACAACGTTTTCAAACTTTTGTCTCAAGTGAGCCTGAAGATGCTCGATTGGGCTCTGTGTGGAGTGAAAACTCTTCTTGGTGCATTATATAATAACCACTCCCGCGTTAGTAGAGCCGTATGTTTCGGGTCGTTGTGTTGTTGAAAGTAGAATATGCCATCGAGACCCAGTTTCTGTGAACTGCTACTTAAGCGAACTCGCAACACAGCCATATATTTACAATGATCTACGACACCTTCAATAATTGCCAAGTCACCAACAGCAGAAGCTGCCATGCATCCCCAAACCATTATGCTACATCCCCCATGTTTTACTGTAGGTAGGACATATTGTGATTGGAGCTCTGTATTTGGTTTGTGCCACACTTTGACATTTCCATCAGATCCAAACAAGTTAAACTTGTATTCTTCAGAACATATCACGGAATTCCAAAATCCAATCGATTTATTGACATAATCTTTGGCGAACTGCAAATATTTTCATTGGTTAACTTCCAAAATAAATGGTTTCTTTCTGGGAGACCTCCCATGAATATCAGCTGCGTCCAAAACATGCCTAATAGTTTGAACACTGACGTGTTTGTTGGACGTTGACTGGATGTCTGATACAATCGACCCTGCACTTTTAAAGGGTTCTTTTAGTGCAAGACGAACTATGCTTCGACGCTCCCTACATGTAAGAACTCTTGGACGTCCATATCTGCGATTATTGTCTGTTGTACGAGTGTCTTGAAACTTCTTGGTGATTGCCCTCACTGCTGTATAAGTAACAGAAAGTTATTTACAAATTTCACGGTAACTTTCATCCTGCGAATGCAACAAAACCACCTTGTTGCGCAACGACACGGAATGCTCCTTCCCGTTCGGATTCATCGTGATAAGTGAATGATCCATACACTGGCAGTGAGGCAAACGACTGAAATGTTTGTCAACTCCGATTGTACAAATCTGGTACGCGTGGCGCTGTCTGTAAAGCTCAATAACAAACGTCGTACAGTTTGCCAATACTATTTTGGGCAGGGGAAACCCCTATTTTAATAGATGACATGAGTTTCTGTTGTGTTGTGAAAATAGTTCAATATACAAGTTATTTCCTTTATTGAGTAAGAGTTAATGGTATACATATAATGTTCCTAGTATTTGTACAATTGTATTATATGCAAAAAGGTGTCTGTACCAACACCTTTTGGTGTCAGTGTATTTTAAACCCATCTGCCAAGCGAATGACAGTTGTCAAGAATGGCTTAACTATTGGCACGAGGTTGTCCTATAAACACCACCGGACTGAGCTGGCATTGAGGCCACCATATTGGGCTGTACCATACGATTCATTCATCCCGGCTAATGATTATCCCTGTGATCGAATGACATTTTAGGAACTCCGCCATTAGAAACTGAATATTATGTTTAGAAGCGTAGTTATCGAAAATATTTTATTTAATGAAAATTCTGTCATTTTCTGACATTTCCCCAAATAAATATATTTACCATAATGGAATGAAAATACATTAACCTGATTTCGTGAGAATTTCCAATGGTAGTCCTTAATTCACAAGCGATGTTTTGTGATTTTTCAAGAAGTGATCCTACAGCATTCTAGAGAAACGAGCATAGGCTAAATTACCTAATACTCTTTAACCTAGAGCTAAGCGATGTAATTATTACTTTCACAAACGCAGTAAAAACCTGAGTATCATTATGGCTGAAAACCTAACGAGTGTATGCAGCAGAGTACATGCTTCTCTTTATGCCCTCGGATATCAAGAACCGTTTCAACAAACAACAGAAAACATGGTGCAACAGGCCCGAAGGACCATGGGCTACCGAGCGACCGCTGCTAAGCCCGATGGCCTGCAGATTATGAGGTGTCGTGTTTTCAGCACGACGAATCCTCTTGGCCATTATTCTTGGCTTTCTAGACCGGGCCACCAACTCACCGCCGGATAGCTCCTAAATTTTAAACAAGTGATCTGAGTGGACCTCAAACCAGCCCTCAGATCCAGGTAAAAATCCCTGAAATGGCCGGGTGTTGAAGGCGGGGTCTCCATGTAAGTGACAGGTACGCTACTCCTACACCGCGGGGCCGGCCAACAATCCTATCTCCAACTAAATTTAAGAAAACTATTGGTTCAGACACTCATACACTCGTTATTTAACTCTTGTGATTTTGTACTTATTGATGCAACTATTGAACAGACCAGTAAGCAATAAGATCCAGGTATAAGATTCATATTTTCACTAAATTACTCTGTTCACGTAACACCCTCTTTTGAAAAACTAGGCTGGTTAAAATTCTACGAAATACGTAAGCTACTCACCTCTAGACTAGTGTATAGACTGTTGAATGAAACACAACCCCACTATCTTTCGTCATTGTTTAATTCACTTCCTCCTGTCATGACCGTAACACACGTTCCAGTTCCCATAACATTGCCATTCGCAACAACAAAACTACTACTTTCAACCGGTCGTTCCAAGTGTCGGGTGCCAGACTCTGGAAACCTATTCCAGTCAACATTAGAAATTTTACTAATTTGAAGACCTTTATATCTACTAGCCGAAATGATTTCCTAATCTATTGAACTATTTCAGAGAATGATGTATGATTGTGTGAGTAAATGGCCATAGTTTTCCGTAAGATTTTAAATTATAATGTATAGATATAATTGCAGCAGTTAAATTAATGAAGCTGCATTTTTAATGTAAGATTATTACCTTAGTTAAATTTTAATGGTGGTTTTGCCGTAATACATCATAATTTTACTTTTATATTACGGTTAAGTGTAAGAGAAGGGCAGGGGCACTAACTTCATCATCAACAAAGACAATAATAATAATAATAATAATAATAATAATAATAATAATAATAATAATAATAATAATAATAATAATAATAATAATAATAATAATATGTAAGGAGCCTCTATGGTTCAGGCGGCATTGCGTCGGATTCTTACCGCTGCTTTCCGTGGTTCAAATCCCGGTCGAGATTTGTGCTGCACAACGCGGAGGCGGGACAGGTTTTTCTCCGGTATTCCGGTATTTCCTGTCATCTTTCATTCCAGCAACACTCTCCAATATCATTTCAATGCATCTGTCAGTCATTAATCATTGCCCCAGAGGAGTGCGGCAGGCTTCAGAAGCCGGCACATTTCCTATCCTCGTCGCAAGTTGGGGGCTTCATTGATCCCATCCCTGACCCTGTCAACGACTGGAATACAGGCTGTAGGTTTTCATTTTCATGTGAATATGTATCAGCAATACAGATACTTTGATATGAAACTATCCAGCTTCGGGTCAAATTGACCTTATATCTTAGAAAATGTTATAAGACTGATGTCCGAGTGTTAAATGATGGTATAATGTATACCTACACAGTCATATTCTTCTTCTTCTTCTTCTTCTTATTATTATTATTTATTTCTTAATCCGTTTACCCTCCAGGGATGGCTTTCCCTCGGACTCAACGAGGGATTCCACCTCTCAAGGGCAGCGTCCTGGAGCGTGAGACTTTAGGTCGGAGGATACAACTGGGGAAGAAGACCTGTACCTCCTCCAAGCGGCCTGACCTGCTACGCTGAAGACGGGCCTTGTGGGGAGATGAAAGATAGGAAGGGACAGGCAAGAAAGAGGGAAGGAAGCGGCCGTGGCCTTAAGTTAGTTACCATCCCGGCATTTGCGAGGAGGAGAAGTGGGAAACCGTGGAAAACCACTCTGAGGATGGTTGAGGTGGGCATCGAACCCCTCTCTACTCACTTGACCTCCCGAGTCTGAGTGGACCCAGTTCCAGCCCTCGTACCACTTTTCAAATTTCGTGGCAGATCCGGGATTCGATCCCGGGTCTCCGCGGGGGGGGGGGGGGTGGCGGCAGCTAATCGCACTAACCACTACACAACAGAGGAGTGCATTATTATTATTATTATTATTATTATTATTATTATTATTATTATTATTATTATTATTATTGTTGTTGTTATTGTTATTTTTTATTATTATTATGTTTATGCTATTGCTTAACATCTGCAACAACAGTAAACGGTCATATTAGATGCCAGGATGAAGGATCTTCTTTCCCACATAAGTTCTTCAATGTTCGCGTCCCACGAGAAGCCACGGAAGACCATATTCAGGGCTGCCGACGGTGGGATTCGAACCCATCATCTCTCAAATGCAATATCACAGCTACGTGACCTTAACTACACGGCCAACTCACTACTTATTACACTAAAGAAAATGGAAATTGCAACACCCAGAAGGAGTGGTGCTACATTGCTGCAATTGAACATACAGGACGAGTGTTCGGTTATGATTCCACAGCACGGGTCAGTTGTTAGAGAGTTGTGGATGGCTGAGGACGGTTGGCCAATTGTCGACCCATCATGTCCCACACATGCTCAATAGGACTGAGGTCCGGTGATCTGGTGGGCCATTCTAAGGTTGTGATGTCGTGGAGAGCTTCTCTGGAGATGCGTGCAGTGTGAACCCGGGCATTGTCCTGCTGAAACATCCCATTAGCAATGTTCGCCATCATAGGGACAACCACTGGATTGAGTACCCTATCAACGTACTGTCGAGCAGTCATAGTGCCCTCAACAAGCACTAATTGTGATTTCACATTAAAGCCAATAGCTCCCCAGACCATAATGCTTGGTGTTGGTCCGGTGTGCCTCTCGACAATAAGATTTTGGCGGCCTCTCTCCCCGGTACGTCGGCGCACATGATCCCGGCGATCACTGAGGGCAAGACAAGCGCGATTCATCACTAAAGACGACCCAATGCCATTCGTCGACCCACGTCGATCTTTCTCGACACCAGGCCAGCCTTACACGTCGCTGTTGTGGAGTCAATGGAACACCTTCTGCAAGGACACGGGCTCGTAAGCCAGCTGCAAGCAGGCGATTACCAACTGTTTGTTGTGTAACGTGGGGTGCCACAGCTGCTCGAATTTGCGCTGCTGTTGCTTGGGGTTCCATCCGGGGCCATCGGAAAAATGCGGCGATCCTCTCTCACAACTGTCTGTCGCGCTGGGCCTGTGCCAGGTCTACGAGTGTGGGTACCTTCATTTGACCACTGCTGCCATACACGATGTACCGTAGATGCCTGTCGGCCAACACGTGCAGCGACAGTCCTTAGCGATAATCCAGCCACACATAGCCCAATTATACGAGCCCTCTCATACGGCGACAGTTGTTGATAGCGTGTTCTTCTCTGTCGTCGAGGCATGCTTGACGGGGAACATTTCACTGCACAGACTGCAAGTCAACTACGCTACACCAGAGTCCGTATACTGGAATTGATTCCTCCGCGACCAATCACGAGGGGAGACCTGTAGCAACAATCTAATGGGTCTGAAACTTTGATCGTTTACATACCTACATGAGATCGTTCCATATCTTGAAAATCAATACAAACGACCAAACGACCAGGAAGTTCAGAAGTGGCCGCTCCAATTTCTCACTCCAAGATCAAATAGGCGATAGGACCGAGATATGAACATGGGGCCATGCGATTAATTATTAATTGAGTAGTTTCTGTTCCAAAGACGCTATTTCAACCCTAAAGAAGTTGTGGAAAAACGCAAAGAAACGTATAATAAAATGATCATGGAACGTACCCATGATCGGGTATGGAACTACGTTTAAGGAATTACATCTTTCTGGTCTGGATTGCTCATGGCATTGGATATTATTCAACTACTGCGATGCATGTGAAGGAAATACCAAATAATTTTTGAAGTGGAAACAATACATACCTCTTGAACTCCTCAACTGAGCACCACTCTAAAGAGTCAGAAGTCCCGTTAAAATAGAGCCCAATTTGAAAAAAAAGTGAACACTTAAATGAGTCATCTTAAAGGAGTAAGGCTTCCTTATGTATTAACGGTTCGCTTCGTAAATAATCTCTGTGTGGTTGCTAAGCATCGAGATTCGCCACAATATTTCATTAAATATTTGCTCCTTTAATGTCTACTCGAAAAGGACCTGGACGATTCTAGCGTGGCGTGTTTGTGCATAAGCAGTTTAACATTAGCTACAAGATTTATAGTCTCAGATTCTGTGTTTAATTTATAAACATAATTTCACACTGTAATCTGCATATATATTTTAAGGAAGTTCAGATTTTCGTTTACACAGAACCACTTTATCGGAAATCCAATTATAGCCTAGTCAAATTTAAAGGTAAATAACACGATTAATTTAACTGATCTTCAGATCGTATTAATTTGCCATAAACCTTGACTTTAAATACCCTTGGACCCAGTAGATATATGCGATGTTTGAATCTTCATTGGCTAGATTATTTTATTTATTATTTATTCATAAAATAGAATATAGAGTTACACGAAGCACATTTCACTATTTCTTTCAACAGATGAATTAACAAACTTAAACTTGTTAAACTATAATAAACATAACAGATGAGTAATAAGATCTGGTTCACAGCCTATCAATAATAACCGTCCAAATCGAAAACCATAAGAATATCTATGTTCATGGCCAAGTCTTCGTAACTCAAGATTGTGGTATAACCACTTCACACAAACTTATTCTTAAGATATTATTTAAACTCTTCTGGAATAAACGTTTGCTTGACCCTGTATCAAGCTCTTGTCTCTTATCAACATTATTAAAGATAGTTGGGAGACGTGTTAAGAAAGGATCGTTGGAGCATTGTGTGCTGAGTGTGGGGAATGTTGGGAAGGACTTTGACCCTGGTGAAAAGGGAAGGAGCATGTAGAGAGAGCAGTGGAATAAGATATTCCGAGTGGTAATACCCATTTAAAATTCCATGGAGGAAACTCAGGTCAACTGCCTGTAGCCTAATGTTCAGCGGTGACACCTTTAACATCTTTAATACCTGCTGCCTAAGACTCGTTTATAAGCTGGAAATGTCTGTTCCTTCCAGTCGCAGCAAATAAGGACAATGCTCTGTCTAACTAGTTAACATTGGAGGGGGAGACTTTTGTCCAATTCCGAAAGCAGTAGTTCAACTTTAAAGAAAATGAACCCCACTGTCGGCAGCTCCGAAGATGGTTTTCCGTGGTTTCCCATTTTCACACCAGGAAAATGCTGTAACTGTACCTTAATTAAGGCCACAGCCATTTCCTTTCCATTCCTAGCCATTTCCTATCCCATCGTCGCCATAAGACCTACCTGTGTCGGTGCGACGTAAAGCAAATTGTAAAAGAAAAGAAACGTGATATTAGCATGACGGCGCCGCTGACAATTTGTCAACTAGTTTCTCGTTTCTGAATATCTCAACTGTTAATTCTGCATATGCTGTTGAATTTCTCGGAGCATCCAGATTCTTTGTACGTTAAGGTGCGCGTGCTATACAAAAATTCCGTTCAAACACACACACATTTTTTTGTAAATGTGTAGATGTGAAGGAATGTGTAGATGTGAAGGACTAGAAATGAAATAATTTTGTTTGCTAGTTGCTTTACGTCGCACCGACACAGATAGGTCTTGTGGAGACGATGGGACAAGAAAGGCCTAGGAATGGGAAGGAAACGGCTGTGGCCTTAATTAAGGTACAGCCCGAGCATTTGCCTGGTGTGAAAATGGGAAACCACGGAAAACCATCTTCAGGGCTGCCGACAGTGGGGTTCGAACCCACTATCTCCCGGATGCGAGCTCACAGCTGCGCGCTCCTAACCGCACGGCCAACTCGCCCGGTAGGAAATAAAATTGTAATTTAAAATTTGAGTGTCGATCCCCATTACATCCGATTAATACAGTTGTGACATTCTTAAAATTCATCTTTTTGGAACAATGTGAAGTATCTTCTTCAGAAGCGTACATTACTGAGGCTAAGTTAGGTCCGAAAGCATGGTTGAAGATAGAAATTGAAATTTAGAATTTATATTTGCTAATTAGTAATACCATTTTTCTGTACAGCTACATTAGTAAGAGATCTCGGAAATTATTTAAATTTATGTACTTATGCATTTATTTATTTATTTATTTATTTATTTATTTATTTATTTATTTATTTATTTATTTATTTATTTATTTATTTATTTATTTATTTATTTATTTATTTTACACTGTAGTACATTTTTAGTTCGAGGAAACGAGAGTCACCGCATTTCATTTATAGTGGCGTGATATCCGAGTGTCATCGTCCCTGGGTCTTCACCAACGTAGCTCCAATTCATATTCTGGCCAATGCATGGCGGCGACTTGAAAATCAGATGCATGTTCCTGTGGTTCGGATACCACGTAAAGCTTTTCACGACATCGATACGGTAGTTATGTAGAACAATATGTTTACTTCGTTTTATATTTGGTTCCTACACAAATGCAGTAAGAGCCCAATCCACGATCTCTTTTCGAATATAGAATTCAGTGATTTTTCAGCATTACTCTGGAATTTCTGGGCAGACTAGTTTTACATGGAAAACGAAGAATATAGCAACTAAATTACCCCATCGGCTGTGTTCACAAATCCCCAGAGGAGAAATTGTCCCGACAACAATGTCTTGTGCTGCGAGTGGTTCTTGCCTCTTGGAAGAGTGATACTTCGGAGAAGTTCCACAACTATTATTGTCTCCGGTCTCTTTGTGCGCACCCCACTCCCACAGCAGCGCTTACTCAAGCAGAGGCAATAACGCTTATAGAGAGACTTGGGCCTACTCAAACTGAAATTGAAGCTCAACAAAATAAGAAGATAATAACGTAAATGGAGAGAAAGAGATTCCAGTTTTCCTAAAAGAGATATGAAGAAAATATATCGCATGGAGAAAGTAATAAAGAAACAAGCGCAAAGAATACAATCAGGCACGATATAGTTGTAGAAATATAAAACGATAAAGGAGTTGACCAAATACGTATTCCAATATATTTAGTCACATATTAAACTCTGCATAACTGTACTAATATATGAGTTACTTCATCTCGATGACCTCAATGGCGCGATCGGTTGGTACATGTCCTCTTCTCATGACAGTTGATCTGCGTCGCAGTAAGGTTAGTGACATTCGAGGGAAGTTAAATACGACAACTCTGTGTCGTGGGCTTCCTGCAGGTTAAGGAATTCCTTTGGAAGGAAATTCTGACATATTGGCGTCACGTTCCATCTATCCCAATTGAGGGGGCATTAAAACAAACACTGTAATTATTATTATTATTATTATTATTATTATTAATATTATTATTATTATTATTAATATTATTATTATTATTATTATTATTAACATTATCTAGTTAAACACTAGGCTCATTGTTTGACCGCAAATTTGAGAGAACATCTGAACCGATTGACTGATTGGCATCCTAGGCTGTAGATTTGCAGAGTGCCTTTAAAAGCATAAACATTTCTTGCTGTATATTTTTAAATTAGTAAAGGAAAATATAATATTCTGCTTGACTAAAGCACTCACCAGTACATCAAGGCCGCCTGAACCGTGCGTGCGTTGAGTAGGTGGTACGATAGGTGAGGTAAGCACACATGCGCAGTCAGACGTCTTCCTGGTCAGCTGTACTTCGTTGACATGAATAGCCTCTTCTTTGCTGCCCAGCAGTTGAACAGTGGACATTCAATTCAAAATTAATCTAAATTTAAATGAGAGTTCAGTGCCCCGATTAAAAATAAATTCCAAAGCAGCACGGTTAGCACGGCTCAATATGGAATAAAGCCCCACTGGCAAATGGTCATTGGAATTCACTGATTTCTTGCAAGAAATAGGTAACGGCGACCACCTCTCTGTAGATGGTGACGGATCAAATGTTATTAAACCACTAGTCAGAATTTTAACACATGATGATATCGTGATTGACATATACACTAGGTTTATAGCAAAACATTCACTCTTGCTAAAGATGTGATGATTTTCTCGAAAGTTCCCGTTAATTAATTTGAATATCATTGGGCTTGTTACTGGTAGTTCATGGGCATAAGCAAACACTAGCGTCAACAGATTAATACTGAAGATGAAAGCTAGCTACTTCAATTTCCGACATGATGTTCGAATTCCTTGGGATTAATGATTTACCTCCATATATTCTTGTTCAAACAATTGGAACCACATTTGTCCTCCTTAGAAATTGGGAAGTTTCCCAACGGCTCCTAAACGGAACCAGATTAGGGCCCAATTCTAAGAAGTATGTACGAAAATGGTTTAGATTTGGAAATAACAAGTGGAGATAAAGCTAGACAGAGAGTTCAAATCCCTCGAATTGACTTAACAAAATCCGATAAAACACTTCATTTTCTTTCAAAGGGCATCAATTTCCAATTTGCTTGGCATTTTGTATCACGATCAATAAACCTTAAGGGACGTGAAGAACTCTCATTATCGATGGCGTAGATTGAATACCTCGTATCTCAAAAGTTCTTCCTGCCCATTATTTCCCTTAAGAGTGGTCACGCCTCCCAGCCACATTTCGATATGCAGTCCATCAGAGCAATGTTCGTTGGGTTTATTTTCCTATGCTGAGGCGTAAAGGAAAATGAACCTTATAAAAATTGTACTCTAGGAGTTAGTAAATAAGTCACGCAGACATACTTTCCTATAGTACGGTACGGTAAGGTTCATTTTCCTTCACACGTCGGCATAGGAATAAAGAACACAACGAACATTGTTCTGATGGACTGCATATTCATGTGTGGCTGGAAGGCGTAACCGGTCTTAAGGGAAATAATGGATAGGAAGAACTTTGTGACATACGATGTTTTCATTCTAGGCCATCGTTATCTCAGCCAGTTTTTAGCCATGGCCAGTTAAATGTTGCTATGTCAAGAGAGCGATAGTTTAAAGTCGCAATAGCACCAAATGTAATTGTAAAAGGAATGTACCGAGCAAGTGACGTAGGTATCAGCTTGCATTTTGGAGATAGTGATTTCGGCAGGCTTAAAGTTCATTTTCCGCGGTGTCCCGTTTTCACACCAGGCAAATGATAGGTCTGTACCTTTATTAAGGCCACGGTCGCTTCCTTCCCACTTATAGCCATTTCCTATTCCACCGTCGCCGTAAGACCCACCTGTGTCGGTGCGACATAAAGAAAATTGCAAAAATATAAAATATAAGGAATGTCGTATACTAAGGAAATCCTTCAATAAATATTTACGCCATTGACAGTCGTGTCTTGGATTTAGCTAGTTATTATTATTATTATTATTATTATTATTATTATTATTATTATTATTATTATTAATGGAGAAATGTTCAACATAGTGACCTTCAGTTTAAAGGTTCCTAGGTTCATTTTCTAGTAGGGCTGGGAATTATAGTTATGTTTGATATTTCCAGTGGCTTCGGAACTGAAGCACGGTACTGCCAACTAATACAGATTAGTACATTCCTTCTCATAGGTTTTGCTTTAAGAAGGCTCTCCCACCGTAAAATTGAGACAATTCCACATTTGCTACCCAATTCGCACTTGCGCGCCTGCCAGTTCATGGGGAAAGTGAAGGAAACGTATAATTGATATGTATATTATGAAGTTCATCATCACATCCTGTTCATCAGAGCTCATTATACATGTATATAAAGTATATCAGTCTCAAAACTCATTTCATAACATTTTGATCCCATAAGTGATTTTCATAATGTACCACATCTTATTAATAATTATTCCGTGTGACCATTACTTGGTCTGAATGCACCTCTTGTAAGGTAGATCCTCCAGTGAGGCTGGAAACTGCGTGTTGATGTGGTGGAGGGTAGTGTTGTGTGTAGTATATGCGCTGCAACGAATGTTGTGAACAGCAAAAATTCCCAGTCCCCGAGCCAAGAAAATTAACCGTTTACGATTAAAGCCATTCGACCTGACCGGTAATAGAACCCGGTGCTCCTAGGATCGAAGGCATTACGATGACCAATCATCTATAATAATAATTTTATTGGCACCTTCAAATAACACCGCCCTGAGCTAGGATCGAACCTGCCAAGTTGGAGTCAGAAGGCCAACACCCCAATCATCTACAAAGCTGGATGGAGATACGTATTGCAACTAAATCTAACATTCCTTGATTAACTTTCTTTGCAAAAGCGATTCCTGTTCGCTCTAACTTATCCTCCTCTCTTCACAAATCATTTCTATTATCAAGTTGCAGGAGCGATTGTATTTCACCAGATATTTCAGAAGATTTTTTAATATTGTAATATAACTTGATCTGATTTTTATAAAGAAATATTCATCTTCATTATAGACCATTATGTCCTTTAGTGTTCAGCCTAAAAGACTCTGTGAATTTATTAAACGCCACCACAATCATCTATTTGTAACTGTTTCTGTGGCCTCGTTTAGTTAGAAGTATTCCTGAAAATATTTAATAATATTTCTGTCGATAGTGAATCTAATTATGGAAATACTTCAACAAATATGATCCAATTCATTTTCATTAAGGAACACCATATGGAGTGAGGACCAATCCAGCACGATCTCTCTCACGCTCCTAATACACTATGGAATCGGGGCCGAGGTTAATTAATTGTCTGTGGAGTGAGGCCTGCCTATGGAATCAATCAATTGTGTTCCTGTTCTGTTCCCCATCAGTACGACGTAGTACTAAACACTTCAGGAGGCGGACTACAAGGCCGACCACACCCCCTCGTACAACACTACCACTCTCAATCAAATCGCTTGGCCTTGCCGGATGGTTTTGTGTGCCTAGCACTGAGACAGCAGGGAGTTACCCCTACAGACTATCACTGTTGTGTTTCAAGAGCCTATTCGAGTGACTTGAAATCAAACTTGGAAGCTGGATCCTGTTTTCTACCCTCTAAAAGACTAGGTTAGAAACGTATGGAATTTGCCCTGCCCTGATTATTTTTTCGCGTTTTGTGAAACTCACTTTTATCTGCATGTATTCTTAGAATGTATTCTTGCAATACATTTGGTCGCAATATATGTGCACTTCAAATTACATGCAATTATATTTCCGGTTGAAATCTGCCCTGGATTGATTTATAATCCGCCTGCGCTTCGGTAGAATGTCACTAGAGCTACCGCTGTTGTGAACTTCACATTCACTTCTTTCACTTTTTTTGCATAGTCCTAAATTTCACTACTGTTTACTAACAAAGGGTCATTTCCTAACACCGAGCTCGATAGCTGCAGTCGCTTAAGTGCGGCCAGTATTCAGTATTCGGGAGATAGTGGGTCGAACCCCACTGTCGGCAGCCCTCAAGATGGCTTTTCCGTGGTTTCCCATTTTTTAACTAGGCAAATGTTTGGGCTGTACATCAAATACGCCCACGGCAGCTTCCTTCCCACTCCTAGCCCTTCCCTATACAATAGTCGCCCTAGGCCTATCTGTGTCGGTGCGATGTAAAATAACTTGTAAAACAAAGAAATCATTTTCTAACATACTGCCTGGTGGCCACGATCGTTAAGGAGTGAAGTCTGCATGGCCTGACAATGTGGTTAGCCTGTTTGAGTGCCGTTGGTGGAAAAAAAAGTTCACCATTAGAATGTCGGTTGGCAGGGTAGGAGAGGTGAAGGTATACCATTTAACATCACTAGAAGGCATGCCAAAAGATTGGATTCAATTCCAAACCTTCCCTGCTGTGCTCATAGAGAGAGGGTATATGTGCTGTTGACGCCGATCGGATGGAAAGGTTATGCCTTGAACAGACCCTTTTGTGTTAATCGACAGGAGTAGGCTACATGTCGGCACCGAGTTTTACCTTCTCCTTTCCTCCTATAATATAACACGTCATTAATTTCATCTCATTAACTCCTTGGATGAGGATGGCGTTACAAAGTGCTTCTGGTCATAAAACTCGCTACGGAGACTCGTCTTATATCATACCCGACCCCGTAGAGCAGGCTCGTCAAGGGCACGAGCTGACTGACAACTCAGCGTGCACGAGGAACAGCTGTTACGAGCGCTAGCCCAAGACGTTATCAGATAGGGAAAGCCTGGAAGGGTGTGCATTAAACTTTCATAACTACGGCACTCCGTGCAATACATTTTTTGGTATAAGAACATATATAATTAATTGTGTTCAAGACGGCGTTTGCATCAAAATGTGCCGATCAACATGCCCTGTAATCATAGTGCTCCAGGAGAATAACTACTTTAAAGGTTGACATAAGCGGGTTCATATCGTCAAGAAAGATTGCGACCTCAATGTTGGATTAAGGAATATGATTAGGTGTAGAAGTTTAATTAAAAGGAGGCAACCCATTAAGAGACAACAGAAGAAGGAATAAACAAGATTTTGTAATTCGGTTGTTGGTTATTGTTAGGAAGTACAAAATAAATTACTTTTGTTAGGGGCTTAACATGCTCAATTCTCCTATGAACAACTATGAAGCAGAATAATACTGAATACTATGCCGGTACCATATAGCTTCTGTAGCAAAACGTAGTTATTTTATAAAGGTAATCAAAAGAAAATAGCCATGATAAAAGTAGAATCTCTTCAAGCAACCATCTTGATACATAAGTACCCAAACACAAGTACATAATATCAAATTAATGTGTCAAACCTTATGCCAGGTAACTGAAGGCTATCACCGGTAGACGTGCACAGTCCTGGTTCAGCAACGTGGGGAAGTACAAGCCGACAGAGGGGGAGGGACTTGCACGGGCACTGCGCTTCCGGCGGGCAAGCTTTCACACCCATGCCGTATAGAATCGGGACAAAGGCCGGACACACTATTGTCATCGATATTTGACTAGGCACTTGTAATCTTCTCCTACCGATTTCCCTCACCTGTGGGGTCGCGGGTGCGAACTGTGTCGCACATGTGGATTTGGCCCTGTTTTACGGCCGGATGCCCTCCCTGATGCAACCATATGTGGAGGGATGTAATCACTATTGCGTGTTTCTGTGGTGGTAGGTAGTTAGGTGTGTTGCTTGAATATGAAGAAGAAAGTGTAGGGTCACATAAATAATAATTTCGTGTGGCTATTTCTAGCAGAGTGCAGCCCTTGTAAGGCAGACCCTCCGATGAGGGTGGGCGGCATCTGCCATGTGTAGGTAACTGCGTGTTATTGTGGTGGAGGATAGTGTTATGTGTGGTGTGTGAGTTGCAGGGATGTTGGGGACAGAACAAACACCCAGCCCCCGGGCCATTGGAATTAACAAATGAAGGTTAAAATCCCCTACCCGGACGGGAATCGAACCCGGGACACTCTGAACGGAAGGCCAGTACGCTGACCATTCAGACAACGATTCGGACGTTGGGTCAAATAAAAACACTCAGTTCCTGAGCCAGAAGAATAAATGAGACGCGATTAAAATCCTCGACCCGGCCAGGAATCAAACCCTTGACCCTCTGAACCCAAGGCCTCAACACTGATCATTCAGCCAATGCACCGGACGAAGGGACACTAGTAATAATTCGTAATATGTCTTCCTCATTCAGCGAACGACCTCAAAACCCCCTCCATTATTATTTACAAAACACGATAGTTCAGAATAGTCTCATACGCAGCCATAGACTACGTACAGAAACTGGTTGTTCACAGGCATAAGGGTAGAAAAAGACTGTTCACAACCATAAAGATACAAACAGATTTTTCAGTCAAGATCAATTGATAACATCAACTCGGGGCAAAATTCAAAAACATAAAGACAGATATCACATGTAGAAGCGATCGCGCATCTACAGTTCGTGCATAGTAGCTGACTTTTAAACTTTCGTGGCAGAGGTGGGAATCGAACCCGGGCCACCGGAGGTTGCAGCCAATCACGCTAACCACTACACCACAGAGGCGGAGAAAGCGTATTATTGTGCTTCTCTAAACGTTACTGTGCGGCGTGGCTTTCATGTTCCTCGACTTGTGCCGCGTCGGTAAAAGTTCCGGTAGATGAGGAGGAAATGTTCTGTGATTGAAGCCGCACCAGTGAGAGCCATGTATTATCCAGAGAACCTGAGAATGCCGGATGACAGTTTCCTGTCTAGTCCGCGTGGAGTGACGCGCTAGGTTGCGTAATCTTGTCGTCTTTTTTCATGTTGTGCTACTTCGCTTGAGAACATGAGTGGTGTTATTATTAGCTGCACTGCAGAAAAAAATCTAACAACTCCGCTTCGTTGTCTTCCCATTCCACTCGAATCTAGGCAGCCCTATGGGCTGCCGGTTGTTACTTATATAGGGAAGCACAATAATGCAGTACATTCATAGGCATCTGACACGTGCGGTACTTAATGTGCCGACAAGTACGGTGTAATTCAAAGATTAAACATGACAACCAGGGCAAAATAAAGATAAAATTGTGAAGCTGGGTTGAGGATGAAAACAAAGGACTCTTCTGAAGGAAGCACAACAAGGGACATCTACATAAAGGATTGTATTTAACCTGAAAAGAGAAATGTTTCCAAGAGGGTTGAGTAAATTTATTATTCCTCTCCAATATTTCTGGGCGAATCTATTTGGCTATGACATCCTACTCGTAACGCTATAGGATTTCTTTTACTGTTAAACCCTTTAACGCTCACATTAATTTATGCTTAGTTTGCGTACATGAATAATGGCTAAATATGTGGACACTTCAATAAAATCGAATATACTTGACAGAAGCCAATGTTATTGAGCCTTATTGAATTCGGTGGTGTCTGCAGCCGTTGAATGGCTTAATATTTGGCCACTTTCTGCTTTGCGGGCCGTTTCATGCATTGTCCCGCCATCTGGGATGAAAATGGCTATATATTTAGACTCCGAGTTCTTGCGTACCTAGCAGTACCACGTGCTGTGTATATTCTCAGTTTGTAGCTATTTATTGAGTGTTTCTGGAATGATTGCCGTATTATATCCCGATATTCATATTTTCGTATAAGAATTTTTAACAATTGTCAATAATCCTTCTGGAGCTAATAAATAACAGTTCACATATTTAGCCAGCAGCATATTGTCAGTACAAATGAACTGTGGCTAAATATTAAGCCACCAGCTTCTGAAGTTTGTTTGAAAGGGTTTTATGAGTAAACAATATCAAATCAAATGACATCCAACCAACAGTTACCTCTGCTACAAATAATGTTATTCTAACAAAAAATAAAATTTGATCACTCGGGGAAATTTCGGGTGGCTAAATATTTAGCCACTGACTTATAAAGGGTTAAAGTCACACTAACACATCGAAGGATTTTGGTGACGCAAAGTTGAGGAAAGGCTAGGACTGGAAAGGTAGAGACCATAGTAAAGCCGTAACATTTGACTGGTATGAAAATGGCTAACCGCCATCTTAAGAGCTGCCGACAGAGAAATCCGAACCCACAATCTCCCGAATGAACGCTCACAGCTACTTAACCAAAAATGCGCGGCTAACGTGCTCGATGAAAATGTAAGCTTTCATTCAGAACATGAGTCGGATACAATGTACTGTATTGTTGCCAGATCTGAAGACGGTTTGCTGTTGCAGTTTTTTCAAACTAGAGAAAGTGATTTACTTTACACCACAACCACTACTTACAGAGTACTATGCCTTTTGTATCAGAGAGTCGCCAAAAACCTACTTGTGTCCACTCGACAAAAAGTAAAAAATGAATTTGTAAGAGGATATTCATACTTACCTATAGTTATCCAGACCCCACACATTTTTGCAACACTACATCGTGACAATAGAGGTAGTTTCTCTTGGAGGGTTTGAATAATCTTAATTGCCCGCTTCGTGTTTCTGAAGTAAAGTGTGAGAGCGTAACATGTCATGAATCAACAAGGCAAAGTTGTGGGATCTAAACATCCTTAAATGACAAAGATATCATACGGTATCGAATCCACTATCTTGGAAACTCCGCGGCGAATATATCGTGAAGGTAGACTTTTGAAAACATAGGTCTAATATAACTCAAACACATTTAATCACAAAAAGTACGATCCCTTCTTTTTTTTTTTTTGCCGAAACCACCATCAATGGGGTAATGTTCCTGGATATGCTGCACAAATTTGTTACCATAGCTTGTCCATAATAAACATGTGAACACAGTCTACTTCCAGCAGAACGGTGGAACATGTCATTATGACCTAAGGTTCAAACATTTTTGAATGATGTGTTTTCTGGAAGATGAATTTGGCGCGCAGTACCATTGAACTGGGCGGCGCCGTCTTCTGACCTCACACCAGTGGACTTCCTTGTGTGGGGAATTACAACTTACCACGTGTGTTCCGCCGACGCATTACTACATTGGATGAGCTCGGAGACCTAATTCGAGAAGTGCTGCAGTCTTAACACCACGAATGCTCCAGAATGTTTCGTAACCGAGTCGACAGATGGGAGATGTGTCGCGATGTGAATGGTTCTCACGTTGCACGTAACATGTGATAAACCTATATCACTATGTACATAAACAATACTATCACTATTGCAACAAAATCGGTACTCAATTTGTGGACATCCTGTACAGTATGTACACACGATTTTGAATGCAGCAATACTATAATCTAACGTTGGTTGTCTAATTTATTGCCATTCCATGATAGTGAAGCACGTAACTGAATGTCACTATTAGCACACTTTATTTACCATTCACGCTAATTACAACAAACAGTATGTCTATAATGTAAGAGTCATACAATGAATCGGTGTGTATTAGAATCTGCGAGACTCTTTAGTAGAATTCACATCACTACAATTCTGAAGTACATCGGTCCCTCCCGTTACACCCGGGTACTATAACGAGATGTGTGGTTAAGGGCTAGAAAGCAGGAATCGTGAGCGGCATTATTAATTCATAATGAGTACCCCGAATGAACACGTAAAACCAGCACAGATATGAGTAACATGTAGCTGACAACAGGAGGTGCTTACACAGACCGGGAACAACGATTGTATAGGCAAAAAACTGTTCACTGCATCTCAAGCCTCGCAATAATTCACTTGGCTGGGGAACGATCAGATATCTGAAAGGTCAGTGCTCGACGTTATGAGGTTCAAATCCCACGCAAATATTTTCCTTCTTTTTTTACAGGCGGTTGCCTGGAATGTGGCATGGTTACAGACTTAATAGTTGCCAGAGACTGTTTTATTTATTTGGCCCTGAAAGGGGTGTTGGTTTGGTGGTACATGGTATGGAGCTGGATTGGAAGAGAATAGGAAACATGTGACAGGATTTCAGTTATGTATGTCGTTTAACGCAACACATACTCGAACTGACAACCTCCGTGATCGATACAGAGATGCGCGCGATATTGTAAGGACAGTCTAGAACGTAGCAACATCTCCGGCGTAACGCATCGGCATGTCTCGGTGATGATCTGTCTAAGGAAATAATATATAGCCGGGTCCTGTGCATACATCAGTTGTTTTACATGGCAACACAGGAAAAAGTTCAGGTTCATAAAATCGGGCGACCTGGTGGACCAGGGGACAGGCCTTCCACTTCCTATCGATTTATTAGGACACGTCGCATGGAGATAGCTCCGGAAGACTACCGCCGAATGCTGTTCAACTCCGTCATTTTTGTGAAGTCGAACTACGACCTAGCTGAAGACGTGCTGACATGGCAACACTCATATGTGATGAGACCCCAGCTATTCCTTGATCTAAACCGTTGGCTTGAAACTCTGGTTCCCCATCCCCTTGTCTACTATGAATCGACCTCATTATATTTTCCCCTTTGTCTCCTGAATTTTAAGGGTGTGCATTTCTTCTCGGAGTTTTTTAGTTAACTGTTCATTAATATTTTTTAAAATTCTAGCTTTATGAGTCCCTTGACTCCACTTATCCGCTTGCTTAGGCAGTGCTTGTATTCGATCCCGAAGTTCCCGTTGATTTACTTCAATTTCTTTACTCACGTGCTGTTTCACCTGATCCATTTTCCTTTCAACACGAGCGTGCACCGCCTTGAACTTAGCATCGTTTTCTTCCGTGGCTTGCACAAAGAGTCCCCCGACGTTCCCAGTCTTGATTTCCAACTCCCTGAGATTAGCCAGCATGGTGTCTACATCCTTAATTACGGCGACCACCTGAACCTCAAGATCCTCGACTTTGCCTTCGTGGATGATCATTTTCCCTTTAATTAATCTCATTCGGTTTCTCAAGCGAGTTTCCACTTTGTCTAATTGTGTAACAACGGAATCATTTTTATCCGTTAACTTAGTGTGATGTGTATCCAAAAGAGCTTTATATTATGCGGCCTGGGTCTTACACAACGCTTCCTGCTAGTCTAAACGTTTAGTAAGATGCTCTACGTGTGTAGTATGCTGATGAAGAAGCTTGTCTTATTTGTCATGACGATCCTCATTGTCTTTATCTGACTGATCGAAATGTTCTTTAGTGTATTTATCTGACTCATACAAACGCTCCTTAGTTTCTTTATCTGTTTGATCTAGATCCTTATCGAAACGCCCAATCAAAATTTCCGTGTGTTCGGCTACCATCTGGGTCATCAACTTCCTTAACACTTCCTTATACATTCTAACACTATTTGAGTAATCGGGTACCCCTGAATCAAGCGAGGTTACACTACTCTCAAAATCACGACTCTAACTTCTAAATTCAGACGTGTTTTAAAAAATGTTAAAACCACAACAAAGCTAACTCAGTTTCAAAATAGTTGTTTCACGCTCCCTAAGAATTACTAAAGATCCTCTCAGTGCATATATAAAGCATACATCATTAATAGTCCGTCGTATCCATTAATAACTTTAATTTAGCCCTTCATAAATTGAAACTGCCGGTGAATTGGCGACAGACAATGGGGGTCTATATTTACGTATACCAGAAACATGCCATATTTAATAAACAATGGATGTCAACAACCTTGAAATTGGCAAGATGCTTTAGCAGATAATTGCCCGTCCCTAAACTGGCAACACGAGTGCGAGTGTCTGGATGAGGCTTCCTCTGTTATCCACAATATCTAATTGTATTAACAATGGGATACGTACCTTAAACTACCAAGGTTTACCGTAAATGCATCAACTCTAGCCGACACCTTTAACTGGTAAAACTTAAAGGATTTTTCCCAGTCACTTGATCCTCATCATTAGAAAATTATTTCATTTTCTCCCCGGAATTTCACTACTCCGTGATTTCACGGGTCTGCTATATTTCGAGCGACTGTGGTGTACATTTACACTTAAACTGGATACACAACCTTTCCATGCTTATTTACACTCCATTACTTGAACTTATTCCGTTGATGGCACTCATATTAACATCATCACGAGTGAGAAAAATACCCTTGGTTGTGGCTGAAGCACACCATAAAACATCTTAATTTATGGTATAATGTACTCACATCCTTTGATTCCCTATGTCTGTATTCCTCCATCCTAACAAAGCTATAATATTCAAAAGTAAAATTCAATATATCCATCCGCTCGGTTTCAACCATACCGATTCGCTAATGCTACCTAAATGTGGGTATTCCCTTTTTCAGTAACGGTATTGCAACACTCAAACACTCATGCAAAATAGTCCGGCTACATAATTGAGAAAAACACATGTCTGAAACATACTTGTCCATACGCTGGGTCATATATGCCAGTGCTGAAAATGCCTGTCTACCGTTGAAACTATTGCAACTGCAAACACACTGATATCCATTACGTACGCACCCAGCGTCAATATCACAAAATCAAAAACACAACTCATGTCAGAGGTCGAAACCGCCTACAAAAATGCCTAAAATATCCGAAAATGCCTATGGCTCATGGCAAAGGAAGCCCAACGTTGGGCGCCAAATATGTACCCGTCCCGGGCATCGACAGAGTACTAAGTATAAAACCCTGCTTCACAAATATGACATGGATGAAGATCTCATGTATGAAGAACTTCGGAGAATCAAACCTGGGCATCGAAGTCTAATCCCCCTACTTTCATTCAGAGCAACGGCTACGCTCGAGAGCATATGGGTCCTGGTTCTGTCCGGTGAAAATAAAGAGGGCAAGTAACATAAGTATCTTGAAAACAGAGCATTATAGCAAGAGGAATATCGTAATCTAAGAAATGATAAGAATGGATTTTACCAAATTCAAAACACAATCTTATTCAGTGTGAGATCATTGGTGAAAAATGCTATAGACACACGAGATGTCAAATAAATGCCAGCGAGGTAATTTTTAAGATCTACTTCACTTAACGCATCACATTGGCAATGCCATTTAATGATTTTGCGAGTTCATTACTTACCCTTGAATTGCATTCTGACATTCCCAACTCAAAACCACACAACGCTGCATATGCTACAAATTCACTGTCACATATTAGGGACTTATCCCTTTCACTTTAATAATGAAATAATTTGGACATCCCCTTTATTGTGAAAGAACATATAAATTACCTGAAGATGGCGGCATCTCGAGTGTTTTCTTTTCTTATGTCGTGAATTTGCAAGTACCTGACGAATACATTCCTTATTATCAACAAATTACACAGTAATGAAAACTCCACCGTCGCCTATCAATATTGGTTCCTATTAATATCACATTACACATCACAACGCTACTGAACATACATGTCTCTCCGGAGTAACAAACTTATTACTAATTTTTACAATTCTGACATTACAACGCAGGTAAACCTGTAACGTCAAAATGAATCATCTTAAAATTACACAAAGGACGAACAATAAAGTGCATAATATGGTAGAGCATTATTGCTGTAAACAAGACAGTAAATACACTCCAATGTTCTCCAGAATCTGTGATCCCACCTCTGTGTTAGAATCCAGGAAATAGGCAGGGAAGTGATGATAATAAACAGTTCTTAAGTTGAAACCCTGCAAATTAACCACGCCTTCTGGCACAAGCAGCATTTTATGTCTAGCGTCATATCGCTAGCTCTCTTGCACTATAAAGAAGGTAATAGCAAGGTCACGCGGTACTCGAAGATTCTCACTCTCCTTACGCGTAATTAGGGCTCGTGCCTCCGAAGTCGCACAGCGTCGTTCGTATCCGGGACAGGGCATAAAATGCTGTTTACCACCAAATATGTCATAAACTGGCGCCTCCGTGGCTCAGATGGCAGCACGCCGGCCTCTAAACCCCTGGATACAGTGGTTCAAATCCCGGTCCCCCAATGTGAGATTTGTGCTAGACAAAGCGGAGCCGGGACGGGTTTCTTTCCCGGTACTCCGGTTTTTCCTGTCATTTTCAATTCCAGCAACGCTCTCCAATATCATTTCATTTAATCTTTCAGTCATTAATCATTGCCCCAGAGGAGTGCGACAGGCCTCGGCAGCCGGCACAATTCCTATCCTCACCGCAAGTTGGGGGCTTCATTCATCCCATCCATGACCCGATCACTGACTGGAAAACAGATTGTCGGTTTTCATTTTCTAATCTCATAAATTGATGCGGAAAACGGCACGTATATCTTATTAGATTTCCCGACATGTCTAATAATGTGGTATTGAACGGTTTCATCATGCATATGTTCATGATAAGCGGTTGCGTAGAGCAGGGGTTCTCAACATTTTTCTGACGCACCCCCTTGAATTTTCTTTCCCTTCTTAGCATTTCTCGTAGGCTACTTGGCACAAAACCGTCTCAGGGGGTCTAAAGTATTTTCTTCTGTCTAATTACTGCAACTACCAGTTACAACAATTAAAACAACAACAAAGCAATACATAATACACAATTTAATATTCTTAAAGCATATCAGAGCATAACATTGTTTTTAATTGGTCATGGATTTGTATTATTCCAAGGTGTTGCAAGTTAATTATACAACATCCCTATAAAAAAACAACGGCTGCAAGAGCCTTATTAGAATTGAACATATTTTTATATTTCACTACAGAATTGTTCACTTAAATTTATTGCACCAGGAAAAAAAAAAAAGATTTAGATACCAGCTTGAAGAGCATGGAGTATTTCTAACGGGGTGGTTCGCAAGCATTGTAGTAGGTACAGAGAGGGGTATTAGTTCACTGAATTTCTATTCTTTTGAAAATCTGGCCTTATTTTTCATTTGAAACAGATTCATACCACATTTTACACAAGTTGAATTTATGCGTTGTAGCAGGCTGAAACCTTCGGACTCCGTTGTGATTACTGGGCTCGGTCTGAACAGGGACCACGCCCGTCCTAGATGCGAGGTTCTCGACGTTCTAGAGGTTCTGGAAGTTTTGGAGGATCTAGAAGTTCTCGGATTTCTAGGTGCACACGTTGCGGGGTTCGATCTCACACGAGAATACTGAGAGGTGAGGCGTGACGAGCAAACAAGTCCCCTGTATGGTATTCAACTCACTTGTATCACTGTCGAATAAATTCACTTTTGATTTAAACACTGCATTGATTCACTATAAGTGGGATACGTCAAATGTTAATTACATCGGCACTTGATTCTTTCATTCAAACACCTCGTTGAATCCCAAATATTCATGAAATTAACACTTGAAAAGAAAACAATTGAACTGACTAACTGATCACACGTTGCATGCCAGCCAAATTGATACATGGGAAACTTAGGTACAAATTTACAATGTCAAGTTCGCGATGTAAGTCCGCTGCTTTTGGCACGACAGTCTGAAATATTCTATTAGACCCCTAACTTGTATTATCACTATTCCTAACTGACTGACTTCGTCAATTTTATGATCGCCGGGCTGAGTGGCTCAGCCGGTTAAGGCGCTGGCCTTCTGACCCCAACTTGGCAGATTCAATCCTGGCTCAGTCCGGTGGTATTTGAAGGTGCTCAAATATGTCAGCCTCGTGTCGATAGATTTACTGGCACGTAAAAGAACTCCTGCGGCACTAAATTCCGGCACCTCGGCTTCTCCGAAGACCGTAAAAGAGGAGTTAGTGGGACGTAAAACAAATAACATTCTTATTATTATTAATTTTATGATTGGAACTCAACGTTGAACGTAATATTTACAGTTCGTGGAAGTTCAGGATATATTAGCATGTTTGTTATATATATATATATGCTACTAGATTTACGTCGCACCGACACAGGTATGTCTTACGGTGACGATGGGACGGGAAAGGGCTAGGACTGGGAAGGAAGCGGCTGTGGCCTTAATTAAGGTACAGCCCCAGCATTTGCTTGGTGTGAAAATGGGAAACCACAGGAAACCATCTTCAGGGCTGCCGACAGTGGGGTTGGAACCCACTATCTCCCTAATACCGTGTTATAAATAAAACAAGTTTAATTGCACTTGAAGAATATTCAACATTGTCTGTGAATAGTTATTACGAAGTAGAATCTATCAGTTTAAATGTGGCACTGGAAAATTCTGTGTTCTCTCGAAACTTCGCGAGAAGAAAACACAAGTTTAAATATGACACTAATATTCTATGTTCCCACAGTTTGTTACCAAAACACAAGTTCAGTATGACACTTGGAAAAATTACGACACTTGGAGAAATTGTCACACTTGGAAAAAAAAATTCGATGTTCCTTTGGAACGCCACTGTTTGTAAAGGAAACACAAGTCCTAATACGGTACTTGAACAAAAATGCTATGTTCCACTTCCACTGGGACCGAGCACTAGAGAGTCAGAGTATCGTTCCACCAAAATGCAGAGTCCCGACTGGACATAGGTTCGGTCTGCCGCACTTGTAGAGCTCCATCCGTCACCCGTATCGCAGAGACGGTGGAGTATCACTGCCTCTCTGTAGCCTAGATCATCTTGTTTTTATACCTGGAGGCGATGAAGCATCTCGAAACGTGGATATTATCCACCTCTATATCTCCTAAAGTACATGGTAGATTTGCTCAAGAATTTGATAGCTTGCAGTTCTTATTATATCCTCAACGTTGGCGGTGCAAACATAATTGTATCCTAACTCCAAAAAGACTTTACATCTGGGTCGGGACATCACCACTCCTGCGTGAAGCCGGCCAGAGTCGGCACGTCACTGCTATGTGCGTCAGCGGAGTTTACGGACTTGCCTATCCTTCACCTCGCGCCAAGTTTAACTCTCATACTTTGCTATCACGTAGCGATGTTTCCGGTACAATATATTGGAGTTTTCAACATTTTGGTGTAAATCTGAAAATGTTATATTTAACCTCTTCGCCCAAAAACGAATTAATCAGAATAATAAAAATGTACACGATTCAGAATTCGGTAATTGTCTAACAGTTACTGATTTAGTGTGATAGGTGAGCTTGAATTTGTGACGAAAGCAGGTCCAGTCTTGGTTGGATCGTTGAAACACAACTCGAAAGATCCCTTTAGAGCTGCAGTAGAGACCAGTGCTTCACCTTCATGGATACCATTGCATAAAATAATGACTCACAAAAGTAAGTGAAAGCAATGGGTAATGACACGTCCATTGGTTTTCTTGATAAATACGTATATTCATTCCGAATCTGCACCCAAAATATTTTAAGGGACTTCGACTTTCATGAATTTTGAAGTGTTCTGTCACTTGAGGGTTCTATTAACTCTTCCTGTCCTACTGTTTTTAAGTGGGCTGATGAGTTCATATCGAATGGACTACGAATCCATTAATACTCTGCTGAAGTTTCTAGAAATTTAGCCTCGAATTGTTGGCGAATGTTTCCGAGATGTGCTACGGCAATTTCACTAACTTTACCAAAATCTAACTTATTTTCTTCCAGAAATTCATTCAAACAAGAAAACTTCGCGCAGTTTCCTTTGTCCATCTCGGTTTTCCAACGTTCATATTTTCTCTTTAATGCCAGCAATTTCTTACTTAGAAAGAAAATAGTACTACCTATTTCGTCCTTGAAGTGATACCATAAGATCATTCAGTTTATCAAACACGTCGGTCAAGTAGCAAAGTATTATAAGCCATTTTTCATCTTGAAACAGAGCTCTGTAGTGTAGGACTGTTGTCCAATATGAACAGACGAAGTTCATTCTTCAGCTCCACAACGCAACAAAGAACTGGACCACGGGACAACCAACGTACCTCCGTATGCATTATAAGCATATCATCTGTAGATCCCATCTCCTCGCAAATAATGGATAATAGCATACTGTTTAAAGCTCTTGCTTTCAGAAATTTACAAAACTAGCTGCATCGTTCAGCAATTTATTGACTTCCGGTTGTAATACTTTCGAAGACAATTCCTCCCTGTAGATCATGCAATGTGTGAATGTTACAGAAGGAGTAACAGCATGCACTGTTGCTCAGAACCCCTTTATAGTTCCAGTAAATGCTGCCGCTCCATTGGTACATGTACCAATACAATTTGTTCGTGACAAATTGTTTTCAATAAAAAAGAAAGGAATTCACAACAAAGAAAATATCTTCGCATGCAGTCCTCGCCTCCAAAGCCTTATACAATAGAAAGTCCTCGTGAATTCATTTTCATGACAGTAACGTACAAACACAAGAAACTGGGCACTATTTACGATAGCAATACTATCTTCATGTTACAGAGCGAATTTGAATCATGAAGACGTGGTAGCAATTGATAATTTATTATCTATACACCAAGCCACTGTATCATCTGAAAGCGGTATTGACTTCAGACAATCGCCAAACTTTCCTCCATGCGGGAACGCGCACATTTTCACGTCTATGGGGAGACGTAATTTTGCATCAATGATATGTGGTAATTTGAATTTTGCAATTAAACATGGTACAACTAAGGATGCCCTTCGCGGTTACTTGCGAACTGTTACATGCTTTTCAAGGAATATGACATTTCCCTTCGGTTATCGCTCATGACGCTTAAAAATTTCATGAGTTTACGTACATGTTCCGAATGCTTTGTCTGCAAGTGTCTCTTAGGGTTCGCAGGCTTCAAGCTGTTGGATAAAATCTACAAACAAAGAAGGCATTGATGCCGATCCTGATTATTGAAAGAATGCTGATAAAGTCTAATGTCAGATAATAGTCTTGGTATTTGTAGTGGCGCTTGGGGGCATTAATAAAACAAAGAAAAACATTTGGAACTTTAAATAAAATTTAGAATCGTTAAACCCTTATCATAAAATCAAAATTAAACAAGGTAAAATACATGGAAACTAACAAAAGGATGTGTACAGCGGAAAAAACCCTACGAGGTTATGGGTCGAAGAACTTTTGTGGGCGATACTTCGACCAAAGAATAATTTAGTTAATACCTACCTATAGTAAATACATCTTTATTATACAAACATTAAAGAAACGGAAATAAGGAACACTACTGGTAGCATAAACACAAAATAGAAATTCAAACCCAAATGAAATGAAGTTGCAGTCTTACAAACTTGCCGTTACTACTTAAGTCTTCATGGAAAATACTTCTAATGTGATGCGACCACCTTCACCAAGAAAATAAAAATACAGGTCATCGGAAAACATTTCAAAATGAATCAAAATTACTGAGGTAAAACTTAATGAAAAATTAATTTAACTTACAAAACTGTGAGAAAAAGCTTGCCTCGTGCCAACGTGATGATCGATGTAATACGTCTTTACACCATCATAAATTACAATTGATTTCCGATAGGAAGATCAACGGGTAAACTCTTGTGATAAGTTAAAACGTGAAATAAAATAAAATATATTAGGAAGTTAAAGATTTGCTTACCACAAGAGAAATCAGATCTCCCATGGAGCACAGAGTTCCTGGACAACACGTCTACTCTACATGATGCCAGAGTTCAGACACCAGGCGACGCGCTTCCCGAAGGTAGCCCACGCTGCATGGTGTAACCGGAAATGACACAGCAACATTAATGACGAATGGCCGCACAAGAGTTACCTTTCGATTTATTTAAACTAATCAAATTGAAATGTTTAATTGGACTCTTTTTACGAAATATCTCGAAGCTTGTATCTTGTGCAAGTCCCAGAAAAATCGACACGTGTGGTACAGATTGTCCCGCAAATTTACAGCATTTACACACTTTGGCTTTGGGTGTAGAATTAAAGTATCTGGTGGGAGCAGAAGTAGACACGGAAGAAGAATGTTCCTTCATTAAATTCGAGTCTTCTTCCTTATTAGGACTGAATATGTCTTTGAAGGAGGAAAAGCACTCGATAAATCACTTCCATGGCTCTTTTTACCACTGCTAACCAGGCACGTTTCCATGGGTACGGCGATACTTGTATCAGTTTATTGCAAGTAGAGCTAACTACTTCCACTGGATACGCACTAGAGTTCACCCGTTCACTAATGAATCGATTTATATAACCGTCTTTTTCGTTGATCAACTGAACTGGTCCGGGTTCTATTCCAGATATCAAATTGTATTTAACTATATTACCTCATCGATTTGTATAACACTATCTCCAACTGATATTTTGTCGATACTTCAGTCCATCATTGGTACGACGTTCGTACAAAATACAATTTGTGTATTTCATTTGACTTTTATGTTGAAAATGAATGATTTAGGAGGGATAGTGTCAAGTATTTCAGCGAATACGAAACAACATTAATCACAAGACAACAGATTTCACTGTCCTAATTGTTTGTTTGTTTGTTTGTTTGTTTGTTTGTTTGTTTGTTTGTTTGTTTGTTTGTTTGTTTGTTTGTTTGTTTGTTTGTTTGTTTGTTTGTTTGTTTGTTTGTTTGTTTGTTTGTTTGTTTGTTTGTTTGTTTGTTTGCTTGTTTGTTTGTTTGTAATGGTTAGTAGTAAAATTGTTCTGTCCTCGATATCGTGAAGGAATATATACGTAAAATTGCAGTATCAGCATACCAATTTATTTAGTCTGACCCCTACACAGGGTTCCTGAATGCCTTCATTTGAAACAGTAATATGTTTACCAGTCCCAGTAAGATCTTCGTAATGAATATAAATTTGCTGAACTCAAAATGGCTGTTAAAGGTAGTTAAATGCAATTTGATTACTTGATGACTTCTCAACTATCAGGATGATCAGCTAACAATAATAAATGAGTTTCTTGCGGTGCAAATAAATCTAACGAAATTAATTACGATAATCTCAAAGATTCAAAAATGGAAAAATTGAGAATACATGAGTTAAGTTCATGGCAAAGCCCGGAATAGAACCCATGCAGACTCAGTACAAATCTACTATACACTGGACATTGAAGGTGTTAAGTAAATGACGGTGATCTGGACCATTTCTGTACGGTTGTGTTCTGAATTCGTTATTTTGAGATTACTTTAGGCTGAAAGTTCTATTTCCATTTTATATAGTACGTTAGAGTATTATGGAATTAATTTCGTTTACTAGAAATCTTGCCGCATATTGTTACGAAGTTATCCCTACCTCTAGACAGAGCATTCGAGAGAGGGAGATGAAAATCCGGTATTCCTTAGAAAGCAGCGCCTCTTTCGCGTTCTCATTTCGATATTTAAAGCTTTCATTTACCACATTATTAAACACACAATAGAGTCTCCAATAGGTACTTTATCATGATATATTTAGAAATTTAATAATAATTATGCGTTTTCCTTGATGAAAATACGAATTCAACATGCAGAGTATTTTCTCAATTAAGAAACTTGACAATTGGAAGGAAATTGAATAAAGAATTGATGGGCAAAGAGAAGGCAGATGCAAAAGACAACAGAGTTTCAGTGGGTTGGGAGGGACTACGCTGGAAGTTATAACTTGGAGAGAAGTGAGCAGTTTCAAACTTCCAGCTTCCAATTAGAAGACTACGAAAACGTTTTGTGAACAACAAGAAATTAGTCGCAATTATATTAAATGTAAATAAAAACTTTAAAATATAGTAATATTATTCACAGGAGACTCTGGAGTGTGCTTTACGTATACTCCACTCTTGTTCACAAATGGAATTTAATTATAGTAAGTCAATAATCCTTGTTCGTTAACTGTTTATTTCGCACACACTACAAGTTATGGGTGATAATAGTCGCACTGCAGAGAGAACTGACTTGCAGCAGAAGTGCAGAGTTTTAAAGCTGGAAGGATCTCATTAAACACATAGATTTCTTTCCTTCTTCTCTTCTGCCGCTTGTTGCACACATTGATGGGGTTAGGGGTGCGAGCTGCGTCGCACATGTGGATTTGACCCTATTTTATCGCTGGATGCCTTTCCTGACGTAAACATTATAGCGTGTTTCTGTGGTGGTTTTTAGCGTGATATGTTGTGTGTATATGAATAGCAATATACCGGGACAAAAACAAGAAATAAGTCCGCGAGTGTGAGGATTCAGGTAGATGTAGTGAAAAGTCCCTGATCCGGTGGAAATGGAACCCGCGACCCTCTAGACCAAAGGCGTCGATGCTGACAAATCAGAAACTCAAAACTCATTCAAAACGCGTAGATTTCTTCCATTTGTTCTTAAAGAAGATTCTTCATGTTACCAGTGCAGTTAGTTGTTTGTTTTAAAGCCATACGAAATTTGATAATCTTTAATGACACACGTCCTGGGTTATCCACTTTCGTCATTGGATAGAAATACGACGCGCATGTCGCCTACGGGATTCAAATCATAAGACCTGCACCACGCCTCTCCGGAGGTCACACGTCATTATTATTATTGGATAGAAATCAGTTTTCTTATCGGTCTGTCTGTTTAAGTCTGAGCACAGTATCACCGATGAAATAGTTCTACAAAATGCAAGACATGTGCGAACATTTGCATTCCTGTCAAATCTCCTGGCGCTTTTGCTGGTGAGACCTAGTGTTTACATTGAAGTATGGCTTCTGGTATGAGCTAGAACATATTTGTTTCTTTCAGTGACATTTCTCAGACTCGCCCTTGGCTTTGACAGCATGAAAGGGACTGAGGAATGAAATGTACTAGTAATGTCATTCCTTTCGCAGCCAGTCCCTGTTACGGATGGTGTGTAAATGTCGTTCATTGGATCGGTTGGCACTCGTATTTCAGAGGGCTTGGCACATATATATGTAAGAGCAACACACACATATTCGGATTGTCGGGAGGGGAGAAAAGGGATGGCGTACGGCTTTTAGTGCCGGGAGTGTCCACGGACAAGTTTGGCTCGCCAGGTGCAACTCTTTTGATTTGACGCCCTTAGGTGAGCTGCGCGTCGTGATGGAAATGTAATTATGATGAAGACGACACATACACCCAAATACCTGACCCCGCCGGGAATCGAAACCGGGACCCCTGTGACCAAAGGCCTGCACGCACCCGTTTAGCCATGGTGCCAGACGGGAGGGGACAGAAGCCAATGGATGCGCTTCGCCGCTATGTTTCTTTCACCAACATTCATGTATAGATTTACGGTAAGAAAGAAAGTGCGGGTATACGCGTAACCAAAAACTGTACAGCATTTTAAAAAATTATTCTAAAACTCCTACATAGAATTAATTATCATGGCATCCAAATCTACGTAGCTATGTGATTTGGATCACGTAGCTGTGGGCTTGCATTTCGGAGATAGTGGGTTTGAACTCCACTGTCAGCAGTCATGGATATGTTTTTCCGTGGTTTCCCATTTTCACGCCAGGCACATGCTTGGACTTTACCTTCATTAAGGCCACGGTCACTTACAGTCCAGTCCTAGTCTTTCTTATCCCATCATCGCTGTGTCGATGAGACGTAAAAAAACAAATAGCAATGTTGCTGAGGGCCGTTGCCTAGTTGAACTTCATCTTAAAAGAATCACCACCACCACCACAAATAGCAATGGTAGCCAACATGGCTCAACACAGAATACGTTACAGATACTTGAGTATAGCCAGTCAATTATATTTTGACCCGTGATTTAAGGTTTTACTTCTTATAACTGCTTATTTAAGAGTTGAAAATAATTTTTCTGGTCTCGGATACTTTTCTCCAGTACCAGGTTACCGATCACTGCGGTTCGATGCCCGCTACAATCACTATGATTGTGCTCCGGTTCAGTTAGCACTGGTACGACATCCGATGTGCTTCAAATATTTTATGTATTACTATAGCATTCGCTATACCGAGCGCAACGGCTAAAGCTCAGCATTCGGGAGACAAGTAAGTTCGAAACTCACCGTCGGCTGATCTGTGAATGGTTTTCTGTGGTTACCTATTTTCACTTCCAGGCAAATTAAGGGACACTTCCAATTCATACTCCAAAGCCGATTCCTTCCACCTCCTTACAAAATATCATTCACAATCATTCATTTCATCTTCATTAGATCCTCAAATGAGGTCGATTTCAGGACAGACATCCGGCCATAAAATCATGCCATATAATTTCATCTCACGTCATCCCCCAGCCTGTATCAAGAAACGGGACTAAAGAGTAGACAAACAAACTTTGCTATACGAAATTTAATTATCGTTGACATATATTTTGAGGGAACTCCATCTGTGGTTATGCGTTATTCATAATCTGCTATATTAAGAGACTAGCAAGATACCCGTACTTCGCTACGGTATTATAATGAAATTTATAATTGAATGCTTAACGTTTTATATATAATCCGCCGAAATTCGCGATCTAACTCGTTTTCTGAGCGAATCCGCCAAAATTCGTGACCTTACTCGCTTTCTGAGAGATTACAGTAAAGATCCTTCCATTTTTCAATCTTTCTATCCAGCAACCAATTTCGTACTTCCCGGGCTAGGTCTAGGTATTCCACCCGGCCAGTTGGGTCCCTAAATCTTTGCCATCTTTTCCTATAAGCATTTTAATATGGACCAAATCCTGGAGGAGGTCCGGCGTGATGTCGTCTTGGGTGCCTTGGTCGTACTGAACCCGCGGCCGGACTGCAATCGTAGTCATTACCCGCCCAGGACCCGTTTACAGCGCGGTCCGCACATTTTGACGACGGTCCAGAACATTATTATTATTATTATTATTATTATTATTATTATTATTATTATTATTATTATTATTATTATTATGTCCGCCTCCGTAGCGTAACGGTTAAGTGTTATTAGCTGCCGTCCTCGGAGGCCCGGGTTCGATTCCCGGTACTGCCAGGAATTTAAGAATGGCAGGAGGGCTGGTATGTGGTTAAAATGGTACATGCAGCTCACCTCCATTGGGGGTGTGCCTGAAAAGAGCTGCACCACCTCGGGATGAGGACACGAGTTTACTTTACTTTAATTATTATTATTATTGTCTCGATCCCACAGCAAGATGAAAGACCGCTACTTGGCAATAAATTACATCCTCTGCCATTATAATTGCCGACAATGTGACCAGCACAATCGTCACGCGTATCCAAGTGCGCGAAATTTCTGGCGACACGAATGATATAATTCCTGAATTATGGAACTTATTATAGAGGTGAACAATTTCATGGTCAATATCATTCATATCGTTTATTTCAAATATGTTTAAATTTTTATTTATATGCCAGGAGAATCTACTGCAATCTGTAATATAACTTTATGTACTCCAAACGAAAAGATGCTTCTTGAAAACGAACCCAGGAAAGATTAAAAATGATCAGTTTATGATCAGAATAAGTACATTATGAACAGTAAAATCAATTGGTCTCAACTCCGTTTTCACCCCAAGGCTGTTAATTTGATTTACACTCCCCACCCCTCCAAAGAAAGAAGGTGTGTTTCTGATGTTTAAAGGAGATTCCAAGCGCCAATGTTCACGTCAGTTGCCTTCAGTTCGGAGATATAAGTATCCCCATAAAAAGAATGCACTTTTTCACTCCCTTTCACATTCCACCCCCCCCCCCCCCGTTAAACATATTTGTCTCTTTAATAGTAAAGGATCTTCTGAATACCAATTATCACGAATTTAACATCCTCAGTTTTTGAGAGGTGTGTCCACATAAAAGTAATTCAACTCGTTTCACCCCCGACCCAAAATGATTTTGCCCAGAAACGCTTTTTTTTCGTTGAACCCGTTAAACATATTTGTCTCTTTAATAGTAAAGGATCTTCTGAATACCAATTATCACGAATTTAACATCCTCAGTTTTTGAGAGGTGTGTCCACATAAAAGTAATTCAACTCGTTTCACCCCCGACCCAAAATGATTTTGCCCAGAAACGCTTTTTTCCGTTGTTTTAAATGAGATCGAAATATCAATTTTTACGTCTGTATCAACTTTCATTCTTAGTAGATGGAAGTATCCTCATACAATTAACTCAATTCATTTTCAATTTTCAACCTCCCCCCCCCCCCACCTTCATCGGATTTTCCGGGAATACGTGTTTGTTTAATTTTAAAGCAGATTCCATTTACCAATTTTCACGCCTGCAAAATCTTTCGTTTTGAGATAATAGTATCCTCATACAAATAATTCAACCAATTTTCAATTTTTAAAGGAAATTCCAAATACCAAATTTTACGTCTGTAACATCTTCAGCTTTTGTAGTTCCCCTTATGTGGAGTATCGAAAATCAAATCACCTATGTTTCCTTACTTTTAGAGGAGATTCCAAATACCAGTTTTTACGTGTGTAACATTTTACGTTTCTAAGATATACTGCAGATATAGCCTTTCTAAAAATTCACCCCCATATTTTCACTCGTGTTTAACCCCCATTAATTAGATTTTCCAAAAACAAAAAATACGTGTTCCTTTTTTTTCAAAGGAGATCCAAAATACCAATTTTCAGGTCTGTAATATCTTCTTTTTCTCAGATATAAGTATCCTCATTTAAGGCATTCAACACATTTTTCACCTTTTTCACCCCCCCCCCCCCAATTGGGATTTTCCGAAAACAAAGAAATATGTGTTTCTTTATTTTTTAAGGGAAATCTAAATACCAATTTTTACATGGGTACACTTTAAAAGTTTTGAGATATATATACACTAATTTTAAAATTCCAACCCCATTTTAGACCCCCCCCCATTAATTGGATTTTCCAAATACAATAAATACGTGTTTCTTTATTTTTAAAGGAAATACCAAATACCAATTTTTAGGTCCGTAATATCTTCAGTTTCTGAGATATAAGTATCCTTATTAAAGGCAATCAACCCATTTTCACCCTTTTCCACCCTTCCGATTGGGATTTTCCGAAAACAAAAAATACGCGTTTCTTTATTTTTAAAGGAGATTCTAAATACAAATTTTTACATCTATAAACTTTAAAAGTTTCTTGATATAGATACACTCATTTTAAAAATTCACCACCTTTTCAGCCCTCCCTTATTTGGATTTTCCAAAAACAAAAACGATATATGTTTCTTAATATTCGAAGGATATCACAAACACCAATTTTCAGGTCTGTAATATCTTCAGTTTCTGAGATATAAGTATCCTCATTAAAGGCATTCAACCACTTTTTCACCCTTTTCTTCACCCCTCCTATTGGGATTTTCCGAAAACAAGGAAATATGTGTTTCTTTATTTTTAAAGGGGATTCTAAATATCAATTTTTACATCTGTACACTTTAAAAGTTCTGAGATATATATATATATATATATATATATATATACACTCATTTCAAAATTTCACCCCCCTTTTCAACCCTCCCCCTCCCCATTAATTGAATTTTCCAAAAAAGTACGTGTTTCTTTATTTTTAAAGGGAATCCCAAATACCAAATTTCAGGTCCGTAATATCTTAAGTTTCTGAGATATAAGTATCCTTATTAAAGGCATTCAACCCATTTTTCACCCTTTTCCACCCTTCCGATTGGGATTTTCCGAAAACAAAAAGGTACATGTTTCTTTATTTTAAAGGAGATTCTAAATACCAATTGTTACATCTATAAACTTTAAAAATTTTGTGATATAGATACACATATTTTTAAATTTCACCCCTTTTTCATCCCCCCATTATTTGAATTTTCCAAAAACAAAAAATTATATGTTTCCTTATTCTTAAGGGAAATCCCAAACACCAATTTGCAGGTCTGTAATATCTTCCGTTTCTGAGATATAAGTATCCACATTAAAGGCATTCCACCACTTTTTCACCCCTTTTCACCCCTCATATTGGGATTTTCCAAAAACTAAAAAATGCGTGTTTCTTTATTTTCAATGATTCTAAATACCAATTTTTACATCTGTGAACTTTCAATGTTTTGAGAGATAGATACACACATTTAAAAAATTCATCCCCCTTTTCACCCTCCCGTTAATTGGATTTTCCTAAAACAAAAAAAATTGTTTCTCTTTATTTTTAAAAGAGATCAAAAGTAACAATTTTACGGTCTGTAATATCTTCAGTTTCTGAGATATAAGCCGGTATCCTGATTAAAGGCATTCAACCACTTTTTCATTCTTTTTCACTCCTCCTGTTGGGATTTTCCGAAAGAAAAATAATAGGTACGTGTTTCCTTACTTTTAAAGAAGATTCTAAATACCAATTTTTACATCTGTAAACTTTTAAAGTTTTGAGATATAGATACACCCATTTTAAAATTTCACCCTCTCTTCACCCCCTTAGCGACGGTATATCCAAAAATCCTCTCTTAGCGAGCACCTACATCTTAATATGAATGTATCTCCAAAGTTTCATTTCTTTATGTCCAGTAGTTTTGGCTCGGCGATGATGAATCAGTCAGTCAGTCAGGACAAGTTATTTTATATATATAGATGAAATCAGGCAATTGTGGCGAATCAGGTGTACTTGTATATCGTACTCTGTTACCGACCGCGGTTCCAACTCCGCAATGTGCATCTAATTTTTTGGTCCAGTTCAGTTATTACTGTTAGATATCAGCCGTGTTTTAAACAGTCCTTTGTTATCATTGTTATAATTATATAGTCTTAGAAAATAATAGTTGATGTCAGACACCATTTATAACCAACCATCTGAGGGATGGAAACAAACAATTGTCGTGACGCCTAGGTACATGAGTACAATACTTGTGGTACCGGTACTGTATTGACTGTCTTCACCCATGCAAAGGAACATTCTGTGTCTGAAGTATTCTTTTGCCCGAAGTGTATTTAAAATTACATCCCAGAAACACTGTGGCTTACATTTCCATTGCAAGCGATAAAGTTGCACTTGTATGTCAGCAGTCCTCCCCTGCGAACCATGTGACCTTGCCGCGGTGGGGAGACTTGCGTGTCACAATGAAGCAGATAGCCGAACCGCAGGTGCAACCATATCGGATGGGTATCTGTTGAGAGAACAGACTAAGGAATGGTTCATCGAAAGGGGGGTAGCAGCCTTTCGGAACTTGCAAGGACGGCAGTCTGGATGATTGACTGATATGGCCTTGTAATAATACTCAACGTGGCTTAGCTGTGTAAATACTGCTACATGGCTGAAAGCAACGGGAAACTACAGCCGTAACTAACTCCCGAGGACATGCAGCTCTCTCTGTATGAATGATGTACTGATGATGGCTTCCTCCCGGGTAAAATATTCCGGAGGTAAACTAGTACCCCATTCGGATCTCCGGGTGGGGACTACACAAGAGGGGGTGATCATCAGGAAGATGGATACTGACATTATGCGATGCCCACCACAATAGTGCAGGTCTATATGCCCACTAGCTCAGCGCAGAGTGAGGAAATCGAAAGAACATATGAATAGATAGAGGATTTAATACAATATGTCAAAGGTGACGAGAATCTAACTGTGATGGGAGACTGGAATGCAGTGGTAGGCCAAGGAAGAGAAGGTAATACAGTAGGAGAATTCGGATTGGGACAAAGGAACGAAAGAGAAATACGGCTGGTTGAATTCTGCACTGATCATAATTTAGTCCTTGCCAATACTTGGTTCAAACACCACAAATGACGGCTATATAAGTGGACGAGACCTGGAGACACTGGAAGGTGTCAAATAGACTTCATTATGATTAGGCAGAGATTCAGAAACCAGGTGTTGGATTGCAAAACTTTCCCAGGAGCAGTCGTGGACTCTGACCACAACTTGTTGATCATGTAATGCCATCTGAAGCTGAAGAAATTGAAGAAAAGAAAGAATGCAAAAAGATGGGATCTAGACAAGTTGAAAGAAAAGAGTGTGAGGGATTGTTTCAAGGAACATGTTGCAAAACGACTGAATGAAAACGCTGAAGGAAACACAATAGAGGAAGAGTGGACAGTCATGAAAAATGAAGTCAGCAGGGCTGCTGAAGAAATGTTAGGAAGGAAGAAAATATCAAGTAAGAATCAGTGGATAACTCAGGATATACTAGACCTGGTTGATGAAGGACGAAAATACAAGAGTGCTAGAAATGAAGAGGGCAGAAAAGAATACAGGCGATTAAAGAACGAAGTGGATAGAAAGTGCAAGGTAGCTAAGGAAGACTGGCTAAAGGAGATGTGCACGGATGTCGAAGGTTGTATGGTTCTGGGAAAGGTAGATGCAGCATACAGAAAAATCAAGGAAACCTTTGGAGAAAGGAAATCTAGGTGTATGAATATTAAGAGCTCAGATGGAAAGCCACTTCTAGGGAAAGAAGACAAAGCAGAAAGATGGCAGGAACATATCCAACAGTTGTACCAAGGTGAAGATGTAGATAATTTGGTTCCGGAACAAGAAGAGGCTGTCGATGCTGATGAAATGGGAAACTCAATTATGATGTCAGAGTTTGACAGAGCTGTGAGCGACCTGAATAGGAACAAGGCACCTGGAATTGATGACATTCCCTCTGAATTACTGAATGCCTTAGGAGAAAACAGCATGGCAAGGTTATTCCATTTAGTGTGTAAGATATATCAGACAGGAGAAGTCCCATCTGATTTTCGGCAGAATGTTGTTATACCTATTCCCAAGAAAGCCGGTGCTGACAGGTGTGAAAACTATCACACTATTGTTTACAGAAGAATGGAAAAACAAGTTGAAGCTGAGTTGGGAGAAGATCAATTTGGCTTCAGAAGAAATGTAAGAACTCGTGAAGCAATCCTGACTTTACATCTGATCTTAGAGGATCGAATCAAGAAGGACAAGCACACGTACATGGCATTCGTAGATCTGGAAAAGGCATTCGATAATGTTTATTGGACCAAGCTATTTAAGATTCTGAAGGTGATTGGGATCAGATACCGAGAACGAAGAATTATCTACAATCTGTATACAAATAAGTCTGCAGTGATAAGAATCGAGGGCTTTGAAAAAGAAGCAGCAATCCAGAAAGAAGTGAGGCAAGGCTGCAGTTTGTCCCCCTCCTTTTCAATGTTTACGTAGAACATGCAGTAAAGGAAATGAAAGAGTAATTTGGTAAGGGAATCACAACCCAAGGAGAGGAAATCAAAACCTTGAGATTTGCGGATGATATTGTTATTTTGTCTGAGACTGCAGAAGATCTAAAGAAGCTGCTGAATGGTATGGGCAAAGTCTTGGATATGGAGTACAAGATGAAAATAAATAAGTCCAAAACAAATGTAATGGACTGCAGTTGAACGAAGGCAGGTGATGCAGGAAATATTAAATTAGGAAATGAAGTCTTAAGGGAAGTAGATGAATATTGTTACTTGGGTAGTAAAATAACTAACGATGGCAGAAGTAAGGAGGACATAAAATGCAGACTAGCAGCAGCAAAGAAGAGCTTTCTTAAGAAAAGAAATTTGCTCACTTCAAACATTGATATATGAATTAGAAAGATGTTTTTGAAGACTTTCGTGTGGAGCGTAGCATTGTATGGAAGTGAAACATGGATGATAACTAGCTCAGAAAGAAGGAGAATAGAAGCTTTTGAAATGTGGTATTACAGAAGAATGCTGAAGGTGAGATGGATAGATCACAAATGAAGAGATATTGAATCGAATTGTCGAGAGGAGATCGATTAGGCTAAATTTGACGAGAAGAAGAGATAGAATGATAGGACACATCTTAAGACACCCAGGACTTGTTCAGTTGGTTTTTGAAGGAAGTGTAGGTGGTAGGAACGGTAGGGGTAGAGCTTCATCAAACCAGTCTATGGACTGTTGATTCAAACACAATACAAGTCAGCAGTTGGCTGAAGGAAATACGGCGTAGTACATGAATTCCTCCGCTCCCCTCCTCTTTCACCTACAACGTACTCACACATTGGCTAGGCTTCATTGTTACCTATATTTAGCGTTACATCGCTGCCGAACTAAGATTAAATATAAGTGAATAGCCAATTCTGAATCAGTGGGGAAAGCAACTGGAAACCTGATCACTGCTAATTCCGCTAGCATGCCTCTTCAGTAACCTACAGGCATTCTATGACAGCTCATGGCTGAACTGTTGAGGATAAAACAAGCTGTCGGATTGAATACTCAACATACAGTGGTATCTCCTGAGCAAGTGCCGCTTGCAATCGTTTTTTCTAGGTAGATTACTTATATAATGTGATGCCATCTTCTAATACGACTTCATCTAACTTCAGCCAACATGTTAAATCATAGCTTACATATTATCTCTTAATTTACTAATACTCTCTAGGCATTATAACTCAGTCGTATCGCCGTTATCTTCTCAATGAGGCAATAACATTCGATCCCCACCTAAGCATGGTAGGGTGGCAGAGAATAAAGTGCTCCATTCGTTTTGCTTTCACGAAAACTTTTATATTTCATTATTTGCGTACACCTAATAGTAGTAGGGCAATGTGTGTTCTAAAACAATGGATGCTGAGTCATCATTTTCCCACGAGTCTACTGATCCCCAGTTGAGTAGTAAGACTATGCTGATTCTGCAAGGAGGTCATAGACCCCTAGTTGAGTAGAAATCAATTCAGGTTCTAAAATATTCAACGCGGAACCTTGCGTACCGGAGCAAGCCTAATATCGCAGCCTCAATTGGAATGGCCTAATTGGTCAGGATATCATCTAGGGTGATTTTTGACCCCCTAGGTGAGGTAATGACGTCATACGCATACGTACGAGGACAATGCAAACCTCACTGGCAAACCTGGAGTGATTTGGACCGCTGGGTGAGGTTATGACGTCATATATTTACGTACGAGGGCAATGCAATCCACATGGTCCACTTTGGAGGACCCGAAACGGACGAGCCCTTCTTGGAGGAGCCGATTCGGAAAGGTCACAGACCCCTTACGTACGAGGGCAATGCTAACCTTTCGGACGACTTCGGAGGAGCCCAAACGGACGGGCCACTTTTGGAGGTGCCGAGTCGGAAAGGTCCCGGACCCTTACGCACGAGGGCAATGCTAACCTCACGGACCCCTTTCTAGGAGCCGAATCGATCGGACGCCCATGGAGGAGCCTAAAAACGGTTGGGTGACCTGCAGATGAGGTTAAGACATCATTATGACGTGTTACCTAAAATTGTTTACGAACGCTAAGCTAACGTCACACACAGGCTCCTCTTGGAGGAGTTCAATCGGTGGTTGAGATTATGACGCGTTATATTTCCTCGCTACGAGGAACGCTAACCTAACTTCAGAAGGATTCCCCTCGGAGGAGCTGAACTAGTGAGGGGACTTTTAGGTGTGATTAACTCATGTGTTAACCTAACCTTGGCCACGAACGGTAACTAACCTTACACGGACACTCTGTCGTCTCCCCCTTGGTTAGTGACGGAGGTGTGACGTAATAAGCGTGGATGATTTAAAAATGCATGCATATCTTGACATAACCGAACGCGCATGCCTTTTCCTACAGAGCACTGACGTCACAGCATGAAAAATGACTATCAGATTCCACTACATACGTATCAGTGCTCACTCACGACGACTTCGTGAGATACCGGGCGAGTTAAAAATGCACAACCGAACGCGCAGGCCTTCTCCTGACAGAGCTGTGACGTAACAGCGTGGGTGATTTGAAATGCGGACTGCTGCCTAAAGATGCATGACGTGTGTCCATTCCTTGCTCCGTTTCCCTTCGATGTTGGTTTTTTGGTAAGATGAATCTGTTAAGGCGGATCCTGACAGAGCTGTGACGTCACAGTGCGGGTGATTTGAAATGTGGACTGCTGGCTAAGGGTGCATGACGTCATAACCTAACGTGTGTCTATTCCTTGTCCCGTTTCTCTACGGTGTTGGGTTTGTGGTGAGATTAATCTCTTAACATGGATATTTTTCATAACCGCATGCCTTTCCTGACATCGCCTCATCAGCGAAGATAATAAGACGAAACGAATGACATGATATCAGATAGTAGGAAGGAGGGCAAAACGCGGTAATGTCACATAGCTTTATCCTGTCGAATAGTATCGAGAGGTCTAGTCAAGGCTTTACGTCTCAATCCGACGGACAAATAACTATCAACAGCGTTATATGCCCTCACTCCACATGAGCACTGTGGAGAGGATTGGGATTTGATCAAAGCCTTTTTGGGCATACAACCTAACTTACCCTGCCAGGCTGAACGGCTCAGACGGTTGAGCCGCTGGATTTCCGTCGCAAACTTTGAAGGTTCACCTCACCTCATACAAGAACACTGTAGAGAAACGGGACAAGGGTTGGACCTGTGAAGATCGATATTTTATAACCGGATGCCCCTCCTGACGTCAGCCTCATCAGGGAAGATTATACTATGAAATAAATGACATGATACATGAAAGTAGACAGGGAGAGAGTAAAACCCGGTAGTTCTGTCGAATAGCATACGGAAATCTGCTCAAGGCTTTACGTCGCCATCCGTCGGACAAATAACTATCAACACTCCTTCTCCTAAAACGCATCTCTACTTAGATGAGCAACGGTGCCAGAGTTGGCTGTTTCAGGCCTTGTGCCACTTTTGCGAATTTCGTAGGAGAGCTGCGAATCAAACACACTGCATGCTTTATGTGTGGTTCTATAATAGCGGGACTGAGCATGTGCCATACTAAGGTCATACTGTTTTAACATGGAGCGGTCACGTCGACATTGTTATGCATGTTTATGGTTGTTCATTATCAAGGCCACTCTCTAGTGAAGTCAAGCCTTTATAGTTGCTATAAATGAGAATATTTTCTTTAGTATCTAAGATACTGGGATAGAGATTAGAGCGCTTTATCCATCATGACAAGAACATTAAGAATTGACGCACAATTCTTTAGAGTGAACGGCAACAAATTTGTGTTCAAAGAGGTGGCTGTGTTGGATTGCACTGTGCTGTGGGCGCAAAAATTCGTCAGTTCAGTATTTAGCCTACTTTTAGCAGACACAATGGATAGAAGAAAAGTTAGGTCTGCACTCGGAAGGAAAAGGAATACCTCATCGCTTTCGAGCTGTGATCATGAACGTTAGCATCACCCAGTAAAGACCCTAAAGCTCCTAATCCAGCAAATAAAGCAGGAAGAATTCCTCCTCGTTTGGTACAGGAGTAATTCGTGCACGTTTACAAAACATTGTTCTGCATTTCGGAGAAATTCGCTATTGCTGCGCGTAGTGCCTTAGTAATGGCTACTCGCGGATTGTGTTCCCATCGAGTACCTTTTCTTGTGGCCTTTACAACTTCTTTCCATCCAACAGTTTTAGTTTTTTCTTCATAACGTTTGGATATCGTTCCTCCACCATTCTGTACACGACGTTACTGACAGTTAATTGTTGTTTCGTTTGATATATATATTTTGTGCCTGTCCGGGGCTTCAGTGCACAATAATAATAATAATAATAATAATAATAATAATAATAATAATAATAATAATAATAATTCGTGAGTGCATCGGCCGAATGGAAAATTCGTGACGAGATCTTCGGCGAACGGCCCTAGAATCGAATTCTCATCATCATCCCTACTTCAGAATAACCAGGGAATATTAGAGCATTCAGGTCAATGGTACGTTTGGACTAAAAGGCATTAATAAATTATTTATAAGTAGGGATCTCAATATAGAAGAGGAATACAACGTCACTACAAATCAGAAGAATGATGTTATAAAGTTTTATGAATATCAGATTTATTATCAACTGAGAAAGAACATCCATAACTAAACGAAATGTGCCGTATAACATTTGATCACCAATAAAAAAAAAAAGCGGGATTCATATTAATGAAATTATTATTTAATTGTCTTGTGGAATTAGTATTCTACACCAATAATCCCGATATTTAGAGGCCTTTCACTTGTTACTACCTCTATTATTCACAACGTTGTTAGGCATTAATTAATTAATTAATTAATTAATCAATCAATCAATCAATCAATTATACATCATAATCGGCACTATAATGATCACCCTTTTAATATCATCCCAGCTTTCTATACATGAACTGGAGTTTTGAAATATTATAATTCCTTGTGATCATATTATTACGCGATCAAGGATTAAGACAGTATGTTAATTATGACAAGCACATTCCAAGATATCTGAAAGTCATGTTCAGCCCTAATAACTAACTTCATTATTATTTACAAAGGTGTAACTAATCACATAGGCATATTCCTCCGGGATTAAAAAAATACCATTTGATCAATTAACATAAAATAATACTGGGCTTATGGATGACGCGTGGACAATAACACGACATTTTACATATAAATATACACTCAACTACCACCAAACATATAATATGACCCTTTATCATGTATACAAGATTATATGGAGGGAATGGTCCTTCCATTACCAAAAATAATAGCAATGATACATGTTGCCTTAGATGGGGGTCGAACTCATAGTCTTCTCACTGCAGGATGCATGTTTGGAATTTCTAGATCGGATGGAATGAACAAAATGAATTGGGAGGAAGTATATTGTTCCTACTATATTAATTCAGTCGCGGTGACAATTAGCTACTCTATGCGTAAATGTTCGTCGGATATTGTTAGAAAGTAAATGGCCATCGAACACTCCACGGTCAAGGTTCGTAACGTGCCCACAGCTTCCTCAGCCCTTGTATCCAGCTGGCACTTTCTCTAGCGTAACGGTACTTTCGCACGCCTCCCTTTCATACAGTAGGGGGAAGGTATCTCTCTAATAAGCTGCCTCGATATAAATTCGGGCCAACACGGCTTCTTCAAGCTCAACGCTAACATGTTAATTCTCACATGGTTCTATTCAACCTAATCTCAATATAACTAGCGTGGTACAATTCTTCACGCTTTGTATAAATTATCTCTGGCACACATTTATATCGCCTTGATTATCAATTGACAGATATTCACCGACCATCACTTCCAACTCAATACCACGAACACTCGCATATAATTACATAAGGGATATTAATTCATGCTACTCTATAAAAAAATTTTACATATTCAATTCACGATCTAGAAATTATACTCGCATCTAAAAACATCATTTGAACTCCTCATATGCTCCGTCTTATACATGACATACAAGTCATCCACGTATTCTTTGAAGAGGCAGAGCATCTCATTTTATCATAAGATCTGGGGTTACCTAGATGGATACCACTTCCATCCATCATAACACTTCTTGAAGACAAAATAAATAATTACAGGAATCTAATAACTAACATGCATTACTTTCCAAGGGGTTTAAATTAACTGCTGGTCATCATGCCAGTACAAACTTCCTACTACACAAGCTAAAAGTTTTAATCCCTTCGAACAGCCCGCGATCATCATTCACATTTTTAATCTACTTGACATGCTAATTCTAACTATTTACAGGAGGGAAAATGACTTTCAAACATAGTAAATTTGAAAATGCACTTATCTAGGGTGATCATTCTTGTCCGAGGAAGCACACTCATAACAGCTTAAGCCATCATCTTGCTGCCTTTGATGTCGTGAGGTCCTTGGTTCGTTTCCGGGATGAACATCTTGTAGACTTTACCACGCATAATAATCCTGGAGGTATCTAACACAATGAGATGCTGGGTAGGTAAGTGACTCGTGTATCCTCTTCCCAGACCAGCGATCACTCGTTCCAATATGCAAAAGGGGAAACACTATGGTTATAATTGGGTCAACTTGTAACACGCACTACATTCAGGCATGGTTAAATTTATCCCAATATTGCTGAACTATCACGTATTCACTTGCACTGTAATCCAACGTTAAGGGTCACTAACTTGCTTATTTCACATCCCCTCACAATGTAAGACAACTCACATCCACGTTTGTACTTTCAGCAGACGCTGCCCAAATTATTATTATTATTATTATTATTATTATTATTATTATTATTATTATTATCATTATTATTATTACGCGTGAGTAGCAATTTCCTGAACAAATTCACCTTTTCAACGTTCTAATTGTAATTCCAATTGTGTTCCCACAACACTACACTGTATTTGACTAGTAGTGAATGAATCTAGCCACACACGAATCCGTCGAACATATATTACAATAGCTTGAATGCTACGCAGCTCATAACAGGTGGGTTATTCCTCGTTCACTATCCTCGTTGATTACACCATGATACAAAATGTTATAAATACACGAAATTTACACAATAAGTGCACGTCGATAATCACTGCGCTTAAATAATGATTTATGCAGTACTTCTGCTAGTTAAATCTCACAATTGCAGTACTTCATCACTTAATGAAAGTATTACACAATCTCACAGTATTACACAATCTCACAGGTCGTGCAAAATATTAACACGTTTGAACAGCACGGAGACACAGTAGATAATGGATAAGTGGTCTCCTGTCCGATTTCTTTTGTAAGACAGAGGAAAAAATCAAGAGTGGGGGTTAACTACGCCCTCATGTCTGGGGTCGATTCCGTAAAAAGCCGTTTGTCGGCGTTGATCTGCATATCAAAAGATAGCTCTGACCTTCCATATTTTACTGATCGAATCTTATTCTCTTAGGATCGGCGGTTTAATTATAATCGTCAAAGCGTCATTTACCACTTGTGCAATGATTGACTTACGTCTTGCCAAACTCCAGGATAGGCTCACCTCGCCAGACCTGTGACGACGTTCTGTAATTCTCTGCACCGATTCAGATCACGTAATCAATGATAAGTTGAATAACTGGAAGATGTTTCGTTGTCATCTTTAACTAAATAATTCCTTGATCACGGCAAGCTCTTGTTCATGAATATTAGATGCGTAAGTCAATAATCACATAATTCTTATTGTTATTATTAATATTGAAAATCCTGAAACAAATAAAGGTTTTGGTTGGTATCACTAAAATCACCAACAAATATTTAGGGAGTTACTTCTCCCTAAGTTAACCCGACTTATTAAGCATGGCTCGCGGGCTGTCACATGACCTTCCACTCCTTCCAACTCACTCGCACAGGAGAGAGAAACATCCTAATTGCTGGCTAGCGTATGACTCGCCCTTGTCATTACGCTCACAGAGCCTCTTGTCCTCCAAAGTAGCAGCGCATCGTTCGTATACCCTGCAGCGCTGTGGTCTGCTAGCTTTGCAGCTAAACGTCGTGGAATGACGCGGAAAATGGCATATTATTGATATGGGATGTCACGATATGGTATCTAAAGTACCGTGAACGGTCACAATATATATATAACTATGGGTTACTATATTATTCAGTTACCATGAAGATTATATAGTAGCAAGACACACTACTTGTTAATGACATAGTGCCACATCTCCTACCTGGTTCTGATACAACTACGAAATGGCGTCATGGAACGTGGTTTACTTTTACTATTCTATGTATTATAACGGACACATCGGGATGCGGGAAGACAAATATTTTACTCACACTCATTACCTCTTTAGATGGCATACGCTTCGAGAATATTTACGTTTTCGCAAAGTCACTCTATCAAACACTAATACTCTCTTACAAATTGTAATGCACGATCTGGTTAAAGATGGATTGAAATATTTTTCAATTTAATGAACAAGAGCAAGTACCATCACAGGATGATGTGCTTCCCAATTCTCTTATGATCTTTTACGATTTCGCTACAGAACAGCAAAACGTTATTCGTGCATACTTTAGCATGGGACGATATAAATGTGTAGATTGCATCTATTTATGTCAAAGCTATTCTCGTGTGCCTAAGCAGTTGATACGCGACAACGCAAATATTATTTTGCTTTTTCGGCAAGATAAGCGCAACATGCGTCAGGTATATAATGATCATGTTAACACTGATACGACATTCAATGATATTAAACGCGTGTGTGCTTCATGCTGGTCATCACGTCGTTACAGCTTTTTAGTTATTTTTGAAGAAAGTGATTCATTATGGATGGTATGATCATTTTATATGCATCAACGCGGAGTTACAGACTGCACTTGATCATAAACCGCCATCATGACAACATCCAGCCAAGAGATTACAAAACATTACTCCTTATATAGAAACGCTCTTTACAGGACAAACTGACACAACCTATGGCATTCGCTATGAGGACAAATGTTTCTAGATAGGTAATGAAAATGTTAAGATTAATGCCAACAGTTTGGTCGTAAAAGGTGTTACCTATAAACCTACTAAAGGTCTCTTAGAACTTCTTCTCGCGAAAACTTGACAAGGATATAATTTCACAAGATGATCATAAAAATATAAAGCAATATAATTTTCTACTGACAAAACACGGCGTAATTACAAGATGACAGTAGCTGGCAATGTAAATAAGGGTCGCAAGTATCGAGATTTTATTTCTAAGCTGTTTTCATCACATTAACCGAATGCACGTTGTCTTATTGTTATCTACAAGCCTTTGTCCGTATGTAGACAAAAGATACTGGAATGACCCTAATTTACCCGTACAACGATCACAACTTCTAAGAGCTTCGCAAGATGCTGGTCACAGGGGTCACGAATCAGAAATGCTAGAAATAGAGAGAGAATAACGTCATACGGGTATTATTCAGTTCTGGCTCATCAAGATAAGACCTAACCCATAAAGATATGCATCGCACCCTTCACATTCCCCTTCGCTCACCGTAAAAAATCTCACATATCTTTCAAGCATCCGGTACCACCGCACATCACACTGGTTACGGACAAAAAAGAACACTCCAAACAGATTCTGGTAAAATAATCAACAATCAAAGGAAATTTGCACATTTTCCCTAACATAATTTAATAAAATAACACATTTTTATATCACTCTCAGACAGAAATCTTCTCTCTTGATGTTTCATGCCTTAATAGTACGTATCAGCTTAGCGTGGATTGTCAAAATGACCCTTGAGCTCCCCAACTATTCTCTACGACAACCATATTGAACATTAATAGCAAATTTTTGGACAATGTATCCCTCGTTCATCACTCACTGTTGTTTCCAAGCCAACTTAGGGGGAATCAAATACTCTTATATCCTTGTTTCTCATCCTTGCAACGATATTATTAATTATTGACAATAAATTACTCCTCGCGAAAGTCTTATCAAAAGAATGAAATGGTTTGTCAGGAGAGTTGGCCTCTCTTAATTTTACGTTCAAATGCCAAGAAAATCAAATTCCATACTAGAACATGCATTATTTACAGTATTTATGTATTAACAAAAGAAGGCCCTGCGTTCTATCACTAAGGTTATGCTTCATCGTGCTAAGAAATAAAATGACATCAACTCATCTGTATGCTGGTAGTGTTTTCCCTTCAAGGGAAGCTCATGTTAGAGTTCTACTCGTCCATCCTCTCGGCGCTGTAGACGACAGTATCAGCCTTCGAACCTGGTCTGTGACAGTCCATCATCCTGGTTGGCTCGTTCAACTGATAAAAATCTTATAGTAATCCAATCCAATCGTACAGTAATCCAGAACTCGTCACAAGTTCCCTTTGTATACAACGACACACACACACACAGAATTTACAGTACACGGGATTTCCCTTAAGTAGGCAGGTCATTATAATCAAGGGCACCAGGCATGAACACAGCGAGTCGGGTGACTCGTAAGGCTTGAGGAACCCGGATTCTGTATAGCGTTCAGCTGCTACAAATCTTGTAGTAATCCAATTGGTATCAGCTCCAGAACTCGTCACACGTTCCCTTTGTCTACAACGACACACACACAGAATTTACACGGGATTATCCCTTATGTAGGCAGGTCACCCTAATAAAGGACGGCACGCATTAACACAGCGAGTCGGGTGAATCGTAAGGCTTGAGGAACCCGGGCACTGTATAGTGGATTGTCCCCGTCGACGCTATTCTACCACCGAATGTTACTGCTCCTCATTAGATACCACTAAGTAACTGATAGTGCGTACTAATTTATGCCGGCATTTTTCATAGCCGACTCCCGCTATTAATTTATACAAATGCTTCTAGTGGCCTACTTATTTTATATACAGCTCTGAGGCACTTGCCTAGGCTCGATGAGCTACTGTTCGAGTTCCTAACACACAGTTCGTAAAGTTATAAAGTTTACGGTCACGACGGGCATAATAACTTCGTCTTCGTAAGTAGTCGATAGACTGCCCTCAGCGAGGGCCAGGTTCGGCCTTATATTGTCAACTCGCCGGTCCTTCACCCTTATTTAAGGAAATCGGCTCCGTTAATAACTGGACCTCGATTCCCTCTTTCACTCGAGTCTAATGTGATCACAATCCGATCGGGAATTCTGAAGTCATCAATCTCCCGCAATTAATTATATCATTTCGAAGAAGGAGCTAACTTTGAGCGCAATTCCTGGCTTGGGAGACGCACTCCATTCACATGTGTTAGAAAAACTTTACAGCTGGACATCTGGTGACCTCAATTCGTCCCGTGAATAAAGTATTCCATATTTTCAGTCTGGAATACACAGAAAAATCAGCTCTATTCATTGGTGTGCCTCATATATATTTCCTATGTCCGGATCAAAATATCACATAATTGTATGCACCGTTGGCACCCGTGAAACATGCAGATAAAACGAAAAATTTCTTCTGATAGTGCGAACCCTGTAAAATAGGCCGCATCTATGGGCGTATTAGACTGTCGTTGCGTCGCGTCTTATCTCCAACTCAGTCTCACACTTGAGAGCGCCTTTTCTCGGGGGTTTTGTTTCAGCCACACCTTTCTATTGCTTGCCGGGCTGTCTTTCGCGGGTCCGGTTCTGACCACACGCCGGTTGAGTCCCGGAGATGTCTTTCTGCCCAACATGCTTCACATAACGCAATCTCTGAAGTTATTTTAATAGGATGGAAAGATACATATGCTGTCAATGAGCTGTACAGGACACTGTACGGTTTCACTATACGGTATATATAAACCGATCGAAAATCGTCTCAAATTATTTTCGCACCAAACTGGAAAATGAGCACCATGTTGGCTGTACATTTTTCAATTTGTTAATTCGAAGTAGATAGACTCGATGCAACTTAAATTCAAGTGCTCGTTCCGAAGTGGTGCAACTATTTTCAGGTACACCCATAATGGAAGTAACCTGCATGAGCCGTTTTTAACTGCATACAAGACCTCCTGCCAATTTTACATTTCTGGCAGTACATGGAATCGAATCCGAGCCTCAGGTGACTGCAGCTAAAAGCGCTAACCGTTACTTGAACAATAGCGAAGTTGAAGTAACCAATGTGAAGAACATAACTGTAGAAATTCAGAAAGTGACGGCACCGACCAAGTGTCACCACCAAGATATTTTTCCCAGATCACTTCATCTTCTGGTGCTGTTCGTAGATTTCAAAGTTGTTATTAAAGTTATGGATTTAGGTTCTCTAAATCGGTAAATCACGAACATCCTGAGTTTGGCATATTGTATACAAACCTTAGAAATGAAAGTATGATTTCAAGCAAGCTAATTAGGTTACTAATGGCGAAACATAGTCCTTTAGTCGATGAAACTTTAATCATCCGTTTGTTCTCCTTTTTTCGGACAAAGCAGTTGAAGTTAATTACCATGAATAATGAGAGATAAAAAGTGCAGTCTTATACAGCAGCAGGAACTTTGAATTCACTTGCTTTTGTGGAAATGGAGCTCTGTTTGATGACGTTACCAAATTAACCTTTGTCTAATGATACTTTAGCTCTCAGTGTAGATGTTGTTCCTCCGACATTCAAAATCAAATAGCTGAAAAATAATCCGGTCGCAAATAATGTCCACTTTAATCTGAAGAATTATCAGGAATAAGTGAAAATACCAATTGCTGAACTACTGTAGGCTAAATAAGACTTGTAGACGGAGATTGGTAAATGATTGCCTCTGATGCCAAAAAAATTAGATACCTGCAACTCTACGACAGATACGCTGGGAGTAAATTATATATGTGGGAGAAGTATATTTCAGTGTACTGTAAAACGATGGTGCACCAGCAATAATTAGCTTATTTTTTAAGCGTATAAATTTTAGAGCCGGGAGCGTCCGAGGACATGCATGGTTCATCAATTCTGTATCTGCTTTTCCCGGTGTGAGGGTGTTGTATGTGGGTGTAGCTGTAATTGTAGGGGCAAGGAATGTGAAGGGAGTGGCTATGACCAAGATGAAGGTAGCATCGCGGCATTCACTTGGAGATTAAAATGGGGAACTACGCTAAACCCTTTCGAGGATTCGAACCCAACTTCTCCCGAGTACAGAACTAGCAACTAAAATTGGCCGTGCCGCAACGCACTGATCCAAATTGTCGATTAACGGCTTCGTTTGAAGATTAAATAATATTTTCCTTAACAATGGCATATCTTTACATTTCTATTTCGTAAAACTTAGCTAGCGAAAAGTATTCCACTATCCACGGGGAGAATGGAAGTTGTTGCAAAGATTAACGGTATTGAAAGCTGAATAGTAAAAATATGACTTCTCAGTGACCTGTACTACACAGCGCACCTCCTCGTGAAAATCACCAAATGAATACAAGCGATATTTACGACAAAAAACATAATTTTGTAGGTTTGCTGCTATCATTAATGCTGTTTAAATGTTGTGCATATGGCTGAAGTTTCTGAACATTAAAATATTCTTAATCCTGGGAGGCAAAAGAAAGAAGTATCATCGCATAGGTAAAAGTAAAACAAACAAAAAATGGAATGGAAAGAGAAGAGATTGTTGCTACGAAACCTTAAGAAATGACATAAACTTAATAATGATTTGCATACCACGCCCATATGCATTTGCTTGCGAGACCTAGTGTTTATAGTCCTCTATGTCCTCTAGTATGGCTAGAACTAATTCGCTACCTCCATTTACCAGTCTCAGTCTCATCACTGGCCTTGGCAATGTGAAAGTGACTGAGGTATGAGCGATGCTATTAATGCCATTCCTTACGTTGCAAGTCCCTGTTATGAATAGTGTGAAAATGTCGCTCAATGGGTCGGTTGGTGCATGCATTTCAGTGGAATTGACAGACTAGACTAGACTAATATGTAATGTCAACTTTGACTCGGTGAGGAAATGGAATGCAAACTACTTACCCCTCACTTCCCTTACATGCCTCTTCAGTGATGCCTACGCCATCTTTTTTTTTTTTTGCTAGTTGCTTTACTTCGCACCGGCACAGATACGTCTTATGGCAAAGATGGGACAGGAATGGGCTAGGAGTGGGAAGGAAGCGGCCTTGGCCTTAATTAAGGTACAGCCCCAGCATTCGCCTGGTGTGAAAATGGGAAACGACGAAAAACCATTTTCAGGGCTGCCGACAGTAGCTAGGCCATCTCTTACAGCTGATGTTGGAGCTGCTACCTACGAGCTGAGAACTCAACATACTATATACATACCACGTCCGTAAACTCCCGACAAATAAGTGAAATTTATTCAAAGTAAAAGTAACATGACTTTATATAATTGATTTACAGACTTGCTACGTGGTTAAGGTCACATAGCTGTGAGTTAACAGTCGGGATATGGTGTGTTCGAATTTCACAGTAGGCAGCCCTGAAGATGGTTTGCCGTGTCTTCCCAATTTTATATCAGGTAAATGCTGCGGCTTTACATTAATTAAGGCCACGGCCACTATCATATAGTTATTAGACATTCCCATCCTTGCATCGCCAAAAAGCTTCAATGTGTTCTACGTTAAATAGCTAGCAAAGTAGATGACTTACAGACCACACAAGTAGGCATCATTTCCTGTAAAGAATTAGGTACCGTATAACAAATTCAATGCATTTAAATTACAAGTTTAAAAAATCAACACCTGCTTTATGTATGTACTGACAAGGGACTGCCGACCCTGCGGTCTAGCAGTAGCCTGTCTGCCCCTTACCCGGAAGCCCCGTTTTCGACTCCCGGCCAGGTCGGAGAATTTTACCTGGATCTGAAGTCTGGTTGGAGAGGTTCACTCAGCCTGTGTGAGAACAGTAGATTAGCTATCTGACTGTTAAATAGTGGGCTCGGTCTATAAATCAGAGAATAAAGGCCGAGAGGATTCCTTGCACTGACCACGCATCAACTCGTAATCTGCAGGCCTTCGTTCTAAGCAGTGGTTGCTTGGTAGGCCAAGATCCGTCAGGGTTGTAGCGACACATGGTTTGAACTTTTACAGTAAAAGGATTCCTTTAGAGAGAGAGAGAGTAGTTAAATTCCTCTGGCGACGTCGGTGGTGATTGAACACATTGCCTCGGGTGTACTAAAACTGGTCTCCGGGCGAAAAGGAGTGAATAGGCACACGTTGCGTGCGGTAGAGTGTACTCTTGGGATCGGCAATTCCGTAGAGGATTTACCCGTGGCATGCTCTCCTTTCAGAATCAAATGCTGAGGTCTTCACGTTCCAAAATAAAAGGTGTAGATTTTACGCCTCAACGGATACCTTAGCAAAGATCCCTCGCTCATGAATGTTAATTTTGATAGAATGATTATAAAACGAATGATATCTAGGCCTATGTGTTGAAGAATGCAAATTCTGTTCAATAAGTGTGAGTTTAACCCGCGTGTTTTGGTACAGGGTGATTCAAAACTGAAATATCCCCCACAAAAACCTTGGGATAATGACGTATTGGTAAGTGGGAGACTAGCCTGAGCAACTGCACTACCACACCTGGCAGCGGCATCCACTTACGCCTCACAATTCCTGGCTTCGCTTGCAGTTATCATGTGCTCAGGAGTTGAACGAATGCTGAATGGTTACTCATGTCTTCTTTAGTGGGGATAGTATTTTAATCTCGACAACAACTGACTGCCAGAGGACCGAGTGAGTGGCTACGCGGTTTAGACGACGTAGCTGTCACCTTGCATGCGGGAGATAATGGATTCGAACCCCATTGTCCGCAGCCCTGAAGATTGTTTTCCATGGTTTACCATTTTCACATGAGGCAAATTAAGGCCGCTTCCTACCCACTCCTAGCCCTTTCCTAGCCTATTGTCGCCATGAGACCGATCTGTGTTGGTGCGACGTAAAAGCAAATTAAAAGAGAGACAGCTGTGTGGGATTGTAGTTTGAAGAGGAGTGTGTTATTTTCCTTGTTTGACGACGCCGTCGAATAATAGTAATAATAATAATAAAAATGGATTTACTCCCTCTAACTACATGTACGGTTTTAGGAGACAACAAGTTGACTGATTTTTTTAGCGCAAACGTTCTTTTACGTGCCGGTATAACTGTCACATGAACCACTCAGCCCGGCCGTCGAATTTTAACTCTGGAATCTCGCAGTAAGGTCACATTTTCTGTTTTGATGGATCCTTTTGATACTGTGGGAGTTAGATGGGGCACAGATATACGTTAGGCCTAATATTATTTGCCCTGCTCGAATGTTGCCCTCCGTGGAATGCCTCTAACTAGTCGCATTTGAATTAGACACGTTCTGTTCATTCACAACTCGAATGTCCAATGGGTGATTGTTGTGGGGATTGTTATTTTAAGAGAAAAAGGACGGGAAGTGTTGCGGTGTTTAGCCGCCCTTTTCGTCTTCACGATGCCAGGACCTATTGCCATTTGAAACGTGTAGGATCAGTTGGGAAGTCAGCTACGGTTTTCCCCGAATGTTTAGGAACTGGGGCATTGGTTTCAACCACTGTGAAAATTCTGTTACAACAAAAAGTACCTTTGTAGTGTGTGTGGGGCCGATGACCTTAGACGTTAGGCCCCTTTAAACAACAAGCTTCGTCATCATATTCTGTAGTGGGTGTTACGACATTGGAAGACTATTATGGCAATCTGTGTCCATTTCCACGTTCATCAACACAGTGAAATTCTTATAATTTTCTTACGCATTTCCATTAGTGGGTTCTGCATTCAGAAATCGAGTGGGTTCGAACTCCGCTGTTGGCTGTGTTGTATCCCATTTGCGATCACAGAAAAAAATGTCCTATTTGCGATAATTCCCATTACAGAGGAAAGAAAGAATGGGAAAAAAGACCAGTTCGTGTCCTATTTGCGATCACTGTAAAGTTAACAGCAGCCTATCAGGGTTTTCCAACGTCCATGCAGCAGGGGGCTGCTAATTAGGGCGAACTCCAGATAACCGTGTGATAAGGCTAGGCTCAGGGATGCTCCCAACCCGTCCCATTCTCTTGAATTATTTTTGAGGTAATATTAGTCTATAGTTTCCAACTCACTTATTCCAGCTCTAGACATCCGTAGTTGATGTAGGTTTTTTACTATACGCGTGCTTATTTACGACATGGAGTTCATTGAGACGAATAGAGGCAAGTCATGTGTTTTATATAATGGATACTGTACTCTCACAGTAATTTACGGAGAAGTCAAGGAATGTTTGGAAACATGGGTATATTTAAAACAGAAGAAATCCCAGTGTAAAGGAAGACTAGTGTGTCAAAACGATACAGTGGTGAGAATGAGCGATCATCAGTGCGTTGCTAACGAGGTGAACTTGGACGTAAAGAAAGCTACTGTATATTTCGTGCGAAGAAGCAATCCCGCAATAACAACAGTGTGGCAGTTCCTCAGGTATTTGACGAAGAAATTCAGCCTTTCCTAATCAGGGGTTACAAATTCGTTATTAGGTCGCTGCAGTTCTACAATTTAAAGAGTACGCTATACCGAAACAAAAGCCATACTCAAGAAGCACAAAAGGAGCCAAGGGATTTCGAGGAAGTCGTTCTTCGCGAGGATTTCCTAAAAATGTCTGACGGGGAGTATTTTCTCCTGACCGATGATGGTATAAAAGATAGATTGTTGATGTTCGTTGCGGGAAAATGAGAGGAGATTTTGAAAAGAGAAATATCTTTCTTTATGGATGGGACATTCAAAATTTGCAGTAGTCAATTTAATCAAATCTGTTCCATACATGTCGACCTTCGATGCACAAAAGATGAAACGAACGTTGCACCAGTCGTATTTGCTCTTCTTCCTGATAGAAAGAAACTTATTCACGAATGCTACGATTGCCATTACGAGAATTACCTGATTGGCTGGCTGAGACTGTATATACTGATTTTGAAGCGTCTGCTATCTTAGCCCTAAAGGAGGTATTTCCCTCAGTTAATATCCGTGGGTGTTTTTTCACTTTGTTTCATTTTAAGGTAATGTCTCTGCAGGCGGGTTCAGCGTTTTGGTATGACTACACTATACAGGGAAAATGAAGACGTCACACTGTGTAGGAAAGTGTACTGTCCTTGTTTTTTTCAAGCCTAAAAGGTAAAAAAATGTTGAAGGATGGCTAAATATCCATGGGCAAGGAACAGAAGGTGGAAAACTCGTCGAATTTCTTGACTACTTCGTAGGCAAATGGCTATAGAATCCTGAAGTGTCACCTAAATTATGGAAACTGCTGCCGGCGATGTCGTAGGACGAATAATTCAGTAGAAGGATGGAATCATAAACTGAGTAGTCAGATTGGGAGACCACACCCAAGTGTGAACTGCCCCATCAAGTAGTTAAAATTTGAAGTTGAATCTAATCATAAGATTCTGAGAATAGACTTGAATTTATGAGTAAAAAGGAAAAAGCTGAGTACGATGTTACATGGAGGAATGGCAAGGATTTCTGGAAGGTACGAAGAAGATTTTGACGTTGGAAAGTTACCTACGACGATGTATTACGTTCTCAAAGGCAACAATCTTAAATTGAAGACTGAGTACGGTTACCCGTGTGGGTCCATGGCGTTTGTAGGTCATTTGACTCCTGTTTTGAAGCTGGTGAGAGGTGACAAGACAGACTCATCCCAAATCAGGGGATGTGCCTATTTAAGAAGAATTTGGAATCCGAGCGTAAGGACAAAATCATAATTTTATTTCGATGTAGGTGAAAGTAGGCTGAGTAGACGCGCTTGTCAACGCGCTATGCCAAGGTCTGCATTCGGGAAACGCGTGGGTTCGAATCCCATCATCGGGTGTCCTGAGAACTGTTTTCTGTGGTTTCATATTTTCACTTCCTGGTAAATGCCGGAACAATTTATACTCATAGGACACAGCCGATTCCTTCCACCTCCTTACCCAATTTCATTCATCATAATACATTTCATCTTTGTTAGCTCTTCAACTGAGGGTGGTATCAGAAGGCACATCCGGTCGTAGAAACATGCCGTATAAATTCGTCTCATCTCATCCCCGATCCTGTGTCAATAAATGCCACTTAAGGGGAAGAAGTGCGTACAGATAAATTAAAGTAGGCCAATTATATTTTTAAGCGCCGGTCCCGTGGTGTAGGTTTAGCTTGCCTGCCTCTTACCCGGAAGCCCCGTGTTCGAGTCCTGGCCAAGTCAGGAACTTTTACTTGGGTCTCAGGGTTGGTTCAATGTCCACTCAGCCCACGTCATTACAACTGATGAGGTATCTGACGGGTGAGGTAGCGGCCCCGGTTTCGAGAGCCTAGAATAACGGCCGAGAGGATTCGTCGTGCTGACCACACGTCACCTCGTAATCTGCAGGCCTTCGGGCTGTGCAGCGGTCGCTTGGTAGGCCTCGGACCTCCAAGGGATGTTGCACTATGGGGTTCGGAATTTTAAATTATATTTTAAGCAGCTATTCACTTAACGTGTCAGTTTGAATATTTGAAGAGTTTGAGTATTATTTAAGCCTTAATTGAATAGTGTCCCCTATTGTATAATGGGGAAAAGACAGTTTACTGCTAAGTTGGAGATGAGCTACAATTGCTTCAAAAATGGTAACACTGTCTAGTAAGCAGAGTGTTACAGGAAAAAACCTTATTTTGAATTGAAATGTGTAAAATTCAGCGGTTTCAATACGCCCTACTTTTGTCCTGCTTTTTAGAACTCATTTGACCACTTTTACACCCACAATCGTCTGGTAACCTTAAATAAAAGAAGCATTTGAGTCCTATTTATTCTCTGTTTATCTGTCCAGAATTAAAGCATCAGACTCAAACGGTAAACGCAAGTAATTTAATGAGTTTCAGCATCATCATCCGAGTACGTAGTTTTCGGCAGTTGCTTGAGGGCTGTCTCCCTGTTCTAGTCCTTCAGTAGAGAACTTCTTCATAGCAACCTGAGTGTTTCTAAGTTATGTACTCATTGATAAGAGTGATCGCAAAGAGGACTATGCCTAATACGTCAAAAATATATTAGTATCGCATTCTACCTGAGTGATCGTAAATGGGACTGGTCGCAAATCGATCATAAATAGGACGACACCAGTGGCGTGCGGTGACCTTTTACACAAGGGACTAGGTTTGAAGATTCGGGTCAAAATTTGAAGAAATGCAATAAAAGTAGTCCTATACATAATTTAACAACATAAATACACTGACTGACAGAGCAAATGCAACACCAAGAAGGAGTGGTCAGAACTTTATGCCAATTGCAGGGTAGACTGACGTCACTGAGGTATGCTCATGATGTGAAATGCGCCGCTGTGCTACGCACGTAGCGAACGATAAATGGGACACTGCGTTGGCGAATGGCCCACTTCGTACCGTGATTTCTCAGCCGACAGTCATTGTAGAACGTGTTGTCGTGTGCCACAGGACACGTGTATAGCTAAGAATGCCAGGCCGCCGTCAACGGAGGCATTTTCAGCAGACAGACGACTTTACGAGGGGTATGGTGATCGGGCTGAGAAGGGCAGGTTGGTCGCTTCGTCAAATCGCAGCCGATACCCATAGGGATGTGTCCACGGTGCAGCGCCTGTGGCGAAGATGGTTGGCGCAGGGACATGTGGCACGTGCGAGGGGTCCAGGCGCAGCCCGAGTGACGTCAGCACGCGAGGATCGGCGCATCCGCCGCCAAGCGGTGGCAGCCCCGCACGCCACGTCAACCGCCATTCTTCAGCATGTGCAAGACACCCTGGCTGTTCCAATATCGACCAGAACAATTTCCCGTCGATTGGTTGAAGGAGGCCTGCACTCCCGGCGCCCGCTCAGAAGACTACCATTGACTCCACAGCATAGACGTGCACGCCTGGCATGGTGCCGGGCTAGAGCGACTTGGATGAGGGAATGGCGGAACGTCGTGTTCTCCGATGAGTCACGCTTCTGTTCTGTCAGTGATAGTCACCGCAGACGAGTGTGGCGTCGGCGTGGAGAAAGGTCAAATCCGGCAGTAACTGTGGAGCGCCCTACCGCTAGACAACGCGGCATCATGGTTTGGGGCGCTATTGCGTATGATTCCACGTCACCTCTAGTGCGTATTCAAGGCACGTTAAATGCCCACCGCTACGTGCAGCATGTGCTGCGGCCGGTGGCACTCCCGTACCTTCAGGGGCTGCCCAATGCTCTGTTTCAGCAGGATAATGCCCACCCACACACTGCTCGCATCTCCCAACAGGCTCTACGAGGTGTACAGATGCTTCCGTGGTCAGCGTACTCTCCGGATCTCTCACCAATCGAACACGTGTGGGATCTCATTGGACGCCGTTTGCAAACTCTGCCCCAGCCTCGTACGGACGACCAACTGTGGCAAATGGTTGACAGAGAATGGAGAACCATCCCTCAGGACACCATCCGCACTCTTATTGACTCTGTACCTCGACGTGTTTCTGCGTGCATCGCCGCTCGCGGTGGTCCTACATCCTACTGAGTCGATGCCGTGCGCATTGTGTAACCTGCATATCGGTTTGAAATAAACATCAATTATTCGTCCGTGCCGTCTCTGTTTTTTCCCCAACTTTCATCCCTTTCGAACCACTCCTTCTTGGTGTTGCATTTGCTCTGTCAGTCAGTGTACATTAATAAAATAAGCAATAACATAATCAAGCAATCAAATATAAATAAACGTAATTAAAATCAATTACAATACACTCAAATTTATTTTCTATTTCCTTAATTGTTCTGTCACCTTTCTGAAGGAATTTCCCGATAACTGCGTCGTAGAAGGATCTTTCGCTTTGAAATTCATCTAGCAGTCCTTTTTCAGCTGACATCAGGGAAAGTGTAGAAAGTCTATTCTCGCTTTGCAAATTACTAAGAGACGTCTTTGTACGTTTCAGACAAGAGACTTTTCGCTCTACAGTGGATGTGCTGGCTGGTATTGTTGACACCAGCAATATAGTTTATACGTTTCGGTAAACGCTTCTTCTGTCAAGCATGTTTCTTTGACGAATTGCATCATTTCAGCCACAGTTTTGTTCGGAAAGTCTGAGAGTCTATAGAGTATACCGATATTAGTTCACTCCGCAAATTGCCAAAATTGAAAAATCTCCCGTAACTTGATTTAAGAGTCAAAATCAAGTTATCAGGAAATCGAATTTTGAAGCACTGAAATTTCTTAGAAACTAATAGCTCAAGAAATTGCAAATAACTGAAATCTTTAAATCTCACATCAATTTGTCCAACCACAGTATCAATAATTTCATTGTAGGGAAGCATATATCTCAATTTTGGATTTAATGGGTGTCGACATATTTCCTTAGGAGGTTCCACATATTCACTGTCTATTTTCCTATAGGATTTAGGATTTAGGATTTAGAATTTGTTGAACCTTACAGGCCTTCGCCCAATACAGTGTTCAAATCCATAAGAGCCTAAGCAAGTACAAAATGTATAAACTCCCCTGATCAAGCACAATGACAAAAATAATTCGATTAGTAATTGGAAACAAGTGGCTCGCGGTCAACTCACTTCCGGAGAGCCACTAACCCTGTGAATAAATCTAAACTACAGTTATTAGTAATGAACAAGCTGTGACAAGTATAGAGGGCCCCCCACGCAGTGCTCACTGCCTGGTGGAACCTGTTGTCGCGAGGCTACTCACGACAATAATAGTGGGCCCACCCCGCAATGATCACCGCGCGTAGGAATCTGGTGATTACCAGATGTACTGTGATTGCCAGGAATCGCGAGGCTATTCACGAGAAAATAAGGATTTTACACTAATTAGAGTAATAATAATAGCTCCTACCAGTAGTGCTAACTGCTGACTGGAGTCTGTTGCTGACCAGAAGACTAAGAAATGTTCCGCTTAAGTTACGTAACACGTGTCTACTTTCCTATACGTCTCTTCAAAATAATTGCTTGCGTTTCTAAGGTGAGATATCGTTTCTTTTATTTTCTCGATGCAGTATTTCACATACAATATTTAATTTTGAAGAATGTTCAAGAATGTGTCCGTGAGCTAAAAAAAGCAGAAAACTTTCAGTCGAAATACAAAATCGAAATCGTTCAATGACGATAGATAACCTTTTACAGTAATGAAAGTTTCCGTGTCCCAACTGTCTGGACCTTCAGCATTAACCTAAAAAACCGATGAGCTGTGTTTGTTTTTCATTCACTGCATTCACTCTTCTGGAATTGGAATTTCATCTTCTGTTGGCAATACATGGAAATCGTTTCGTTACTTGAAATTCAGCAAGTGCGTTAACGCGTTTCCACGAATGTGAAAAGAAATTTGGAATGAAAATGAACGTTTTTTAAAGTACCTTGTCTTCTTTTTTTTGCTATTTGTTTTACGTCGCACCGACACATATGTCTTACGGCGACGATAGGATAGGAAAGGCCTAGGAATGGGAAGGAAGTGGCCGTGGCCTTAATTAAGGTACAGCCCCAGCATTTTCCTGGTGTGAAAATGGGAAACCACGGAAAAACCATCATCAGGGCTGCCGACAGTCGGGCTCGAACCCACTATCTCCCGATTACTGGATACTGGCCACACTTAAGCGACTGCAGCTATCGAGCTCGGTGCCTTGTATTCCTTGATATGGATAACAGACTGAGAAATAACGAGATTGAATTTGTGAGCATAGCAGTGTATGAAGAGTGAACTGGGAGACCTGTTTTTCAGAAGTGATTGTAAACCGTTTATGTGTCCAGAAAAAGTGGCAGATCCATCATAAACTTGAGGCATAAGGTTTTGCTCGTAATTGAAATGAGAGATGATTTAGAAAACATGATCGCTTACAGCGTTTGCAGTGCGATCACTAACGATATCTGTAAAAACAATGAATCTCTCATGAATAGTGACATCTATCACGTATCGAATGACGATTGAGAGAGCTTTGCAATGTCCGTACTTTCGTCCAACATTATTGCTGTAAAAATGCGTGGTAAATTTCCGACTTAATTTATCCGGAATTACGTCACTAGCGCTTTCAATAATATCCTTCTGAATCCCGTTGGATGTCCCTTTAAACACTCTCGTGCTATGAAGATGAAAAATCAACTTACTATCGTATTTGGAAGTAACTTAATTAGGTTAATGTAGTTTCCCTGGTTGACAGAATCTTCCTGCTTGTTATGACCACTGAATGGCAGCTCTTTTTTAGCCAACAATCAGCACGCATCGGTCAACGGTTTCATCAGTTCTCGGTTTGAATTAAACTCTGCATTGTTTCGAAACATCTTACCTTCTTTGCTCACTCAACTGAAAATTAATTCTGATTCTCCCGAAAGTTTTCAATTTTGTTATTGCGGACAGGTTTGAATGACACTTTTCGTGGCGCACTTTGGCTTTGTGAAAATTGCTGATGTCACTGTTGTGTACAAAGAAGCAGATTTGTACAACACAAATAAAATGTTTATTTTTAAGCACTTTTTACTCTGTTCAAAATAAAAGTTTATCTAACTTGCTTCTTTGGCTGAATTCACATTAAATCTGTAATCTGAATAAGCTTGAGGATATCTTGGAAAAATGATACATATATACAAAATATAACCTAATGTATACAATAAGTTTCTCGGTGCCAGAACACAATGGAAATCAATATAGCTATAATTGACTGCCTGAGTGGGTCATGAGAAGAGTTCTAGCAGAAGGCTATATAAGTTTGCAATCTTATTATGACTGATTGAATTGAATTGAATTTATTGATAATGCTGATTTACACGCCACTGAGGCTGAAAAGCCCCTTTATGTAGCGTCCCCTTATAACATAATACAGGTTTATGAATATAATAACTACATTTTATAATATTAAAATATTAAATTAAACATTAAACTTAAAAATTAAAATACAGATACCAATTCCAATAAAATTAAAACATAAATTATATAAGAAGTAATAAAGTATATCATTAAACTTATTTAATATTTTAGACTACAAGAATCTAAAGAATATAAAAAACAAAAACAATTTTCTTAGAAATATACATATTGCGGATGTCAGTAAAGAAAATGAATCAAGAGATAGAGTCATCCAAAGCAGATAGGATGAGACTAGAGAGCCTATCCTGAGGGGAAACCTCCTGACTAGCGTTAGTCCACCAGTTAGGTGCACATTCTCAAGAGGCGTGACCTCCGTGCCCGACTTGCCGTGTGGGCCTGCATCTCTTTTCCTTTCTTTTCGGGGGTGGGGGTGGGGGGTCCGAAGTCCGCTTCCTCCGCGTGGCGATCGAGTCTAATCTACATCGCCTCCGACATGCTATTCATTCTAAGAAGAAAGTGATAGCAGGCAGGATTGGGAGTCTGATACTACAGGAGTATCTGCCTGTCCCCATGCGCAGCATGCTACCAGTCCAGATGTGGTGATGTGTATCAATAGCGGTGTAATCGGATAATAAGGGTCAGGACAAAACCACATAGGCGGAAATAGAGAGATGCCTACGTGTAAAACCTGACATTTTGTAAACAAGACATGCAAGGATGTGGTTCTGGAGAGGTCCAGGTAATTGCGCTATTTGGCGACAGGTATCATGCACAAGTCACTAGCTTATTCCTCGCCAGTCCAGTTATTCAGGATATCAGTCGTTCAGGGCATTGCTGTGAGTAGCGCAGTTCTTGCCGGTTGCCGAGCCATGCAGCAATAGCCACTAGAGACTGTCGCACTGCTTGACCCGCTTGGGGTCCCTCGTAACCTGTCTCCGATCCAGGAAAATGAGGCCAAGCCCGCCAAGATGGAGACCTGCTGGATGGACGCGGGACATGGCGCCTGGTCTCCTTCCTCTCTGCTCGGGCCATTGCCCAGTATTAAAGGGCAATGGCGGTGAGAGGCCGGATGGCCCCCCGTGCTGTTGGCGCACACCGGCGCAGGCCGTGTAATGGTGATCACCGCCACAGCGGTTGCACATCACGTGGAACCCACAGCTAACCTGACGGTGGCCCCACCTCAAACAGCGGAAACACTGCAAGAGCTGCACAGTACAGTTCTATGTCGCATGGACGTCTTAGCCCCAAAAGCATGGTTTACAAAGAATTCCTAGGGTAAATGAAACTCAATTTTTGGGTGAGTTTTTATACTTGAGGAATTCTCAGATAATGTCTTAGTACAATGGCGAGGAATGATTACTTTGATCAAATTACGAAATCCACGCGAGCAAAGCCGCGGGTAGTAGCTAGTCATGTCATATAATTTCATCTCACCACATCCCCGACCCCTTATCAGGAAACGGGAGAAAGTGGTAGAAATACTTACGCGTTTCCATCCAATATACAAACTGCCGTTTCATTTGAATGCCTCCTTCTAGGTACTGTACGGAATGATTCGTGTCACTGCACTTACCGACTATATTATCTTTAGTATGGTTTGACGAATGAGGCAACACTAGTTTTTGATCACTAGTGCAGTTTTTCCTTGTTATATAGTGTTTTATCCCTACCGTGAAAAATTTCCAAGTCTCGTTTGACTGCCATATGGAACATACTTTACGCTGGCAGCAGTTTTAATAACACGTGCGAATTTGAATAATATATTCAATAAGAAGCCGGACAGAGCCCCAGTTTGTAACGAGTGAAGCTTTCACTTCCTACTGGCAGCGAGTAAGGCCTCAGCTGACAGCTCAGTACAAACAGCCTATAACACTCTGTATTTCATTCTGCTCCATTAGACAGATTTAGTTAACATTACAATATATATGATGTCTAGTACATTTGTTATACATTAACGAAAGGACCATTTTTACTTGGTTTTGTCGAAAAGAATAATTCACGACGTTCTGGTGTTAGCAATGGAGGCTTTGACGGGTGGGATCGAATATCATCATTGACGAGCCCTTCAAATAACTTTCTTCAATTTCACTTTTTAACTTCAAAACAATTCTGGGATGCTCAAGGTGGCAGCTGGTAGTAGAAAGTTAATCTAAAATACAAGGCAAAGAATACAATGCCATACAAGTGCTGCCCAGGGAATTAGACTGTAATGAAATGAAAACCCAGAACCTGTTTCCAGTGTCAATGGAATGAATTGAAGACCGATCTATCGGCGAGGATAGGAACTGTGCCGGCTGCTGAAGCCTGCCGCACTCCTCTGGGGCAATGATTAGTGACTCAGAAACGAAATGATGTGATAGTGGTGAGTGTTTCTGGAATGAAAGATGACAGGGAAAGCCGGAGTACCCGGAGAAATACCTGTCCCGCCCCCGCTTTCTCCAGCACAAATCTCACATGGCGTTACCGCGATGTGAACCACGGAAACCAGCGGTGAGAGTCCGGCGCCCTGCCGCCTGAGCCACTGAGGCTACGACTGAACTGTAATATGGTATCAAAATTTTCCCTACTTGGAACTAGTCTAGAACGTCCGAACATTGGTAGAATACAATGCATAGAGTGACTATTGTTGCTCGACTAGTGCCTTGACCAAAGGTGATTGGCATTATTTGTTATGTTACCAGGACGATGGCTGGTTGAATCCTTAAATAGCACCACCAAAGATTATGCAACAGTCATAGGAAAACCACAGAAACCGATGGTAGCGCCAAAATGAGGCGTGCTAAACAGGGCGAGGAGTTACGTAGTTTACCATTGCTTTCCTCACTGGGCCAGAAAGTGCTAATGCAGCACGACAGATCCTACCAGTAGTATAATCCGTAACACTCACGCACTAGTCGTGCTCCGAATATCATTACTCAGCACCATCTATACTTCAGCACCTTCCATTAAATGACTGGAAGCCATATTTTACTCTGCCCTGCCGCATGAGACAGATGAAAAGTACTACGTCAATCAAGAAATAGCAACAGGCGGAGAGTAGCATTACGGCCTCCATAATACGGGTGTTCTACTGGGAATTTAATTTATGATACAAAAGGACAGAGACGGCAATTTCTTGGAAGTGGAGGTACATATCCTGCGGTGCGTTATCCGGTGTCTGGGAGAAGTCTGGCTTTCCAGCTGATGAGCCCGCCGCCATACTGGGTGCTGGTTATTTCATGATTGAAAAAGCCTAAAGCAATAGAATACAAGAGCCACTGTCGTTGCTCCACCAGCGGTTGCCTGGCCGGGCTGGTAAAGTCGTGCTCAGTTCATCCGGAAGGACGTGAGTTCGATTTCTCGTCAGGAAGTCGACAAATTTAAGAAAGGGGATTTCCATTTCAGGAGGTGCCCATGGTCCGTAGGATAAATGTCGTTCTACGCCAAAAATTAGTACTAGGTTAATTCCTGGGGGCAAAGGCGGCCGGGCGTATAGCTGACCATTCTACCTCATCAAGTGCCGAGGTTACGGATAATGGAAGCCGTTACCTTCTACCCCTCGCAGGGTCTTCATGGCCAGTACGGACATGACTTTGTTTTGCTTTGAATCGTTGGTCCACCAGTGCCCCAGCCACAGGTGAGTAGCATTACGACAGCCACAGTACAAATGATTCGTGAGGTTTTTTTTAAGGTATGAGTCACAACAAACTAATGTTTGGAAAAAGGGGAAAGAACTGTTTTATTCCGCAAGTGATTACCATTGAATGATATTGTTTTTTAATATATTTGTTCCATAGCACCAATTTGAACATGCGATATGTTAGAAAACGTGATATGATGGTGAAATATCTTCTCTCGTGTGTTTAACATTTGATGAATGATGGCTTTGTAACAAAGTACAGTATAAAATAAAGTATGTCACAACATACTTTTTCACAGAATCATTGATTATGGTATTTTATTTACTTTGCAACTAATTAAACTAAAACTGTCTGCAAAAATCATTTCAATTATAGAAAGAGCAAGAAATCAAAGCTACCAAGTCAAGCTGTCCACCAGGGTATGTTTAAAGCCCCTAATTCAATTGAGCAGTGGTCGAAATCCGGAAAAACAACGTCAATAATACCTTTTCCGTATAAGTTTGGAGTTGACATTTTTACCTCACACTGGTCCATTGAACTGTTTACTGTTGGATTTCTCACAAAGGCAATAATTTAATACATGAAGTACTTTCATTAAACAACTATGAACCTGAACAGGTAAAGTGTAAAACATTCCAGCAGAAACAACTTCTTAATTACAACCGTTAGACGGGCATTTTTTCCGAATTTTCAAATCAGTGGACCGACATATCTGCGATTTCGTTGTATTCAATAACATCGATGTGAACTTGCAACAGCGTAACAATGTTATCGAATGCATGTCATTGATCTACAATCAAGAATGTTTACCGCGCTTCCGTTGTCACATAGACATGGGTGGAAATTGGCGGGCCTAATTACATGAAACTTTTGAAAATAACACAGACTATTGCATTAGGAGAGGAACTGGTACTAGCGAATTCCTTATGAAGGACAATATTAATTGTGAACAGCTTTCTTTACTCAAATGTAGCTGTTACAAGAAGCTATTGTGTTTCGAAATATTTTTTTCTTAATTTCCATTATCATTCGCAGGAGAATAAAAATATTGAAGGGTTATTGGTGATTATGTAAATATTTAATCAGTACATACTCACACACATATTGTTTAAATGTTTCCCTTGAATATTTTTATCCCTCATTCAATTACGACCCAACCGCAGATTAGTATTTAATTTTGTCCTTAAAAATGTATAAATTAATTCCAAGTTTTGTGATTACTGCGTTACGATTTAAAAGAAATGAATACGTAGTTCAACAGACGTACAATGTTCACATGGTTCATTGTACTCACAGTGTTGTCTCCCTCTCTCTCTCTCCTTCTCGCCGGCTCCTCCTTACATCGCGACGGCAGTTCAAAATAAGTTCACTCCGATTGGACACTGCCGATCCCCACCCGCACACCTTCACCGCCCTCTAAGTCGTAGATACATGTACGATAGGATATAATATTCTACGTTTTTACGTATTTCATTGTGCTCTTTCGGATGGTGTATAAATTGGTTTCAAGTTTTCTTAACATTGATTGATGGTCCCTTGTTAGCTCAAGTTATGTGTAAAAACGGGGGAAACAGGAAGGCAAACAAGTCAAGGAAGATTTTCGGCACGAGATGGAAAATCAAAGCCACCTATTCGAATAAATAGGAACTAAGACTGAGAAAGGTTAGGAAATAGGGGGCATGACTGAATATCAGTTTATATCAACTCAGAACGGTTATGGACTAGGATTAGGTATAACGTATACAGAGGCAACATGTTTGTATCACAACACAGTAATAAACACTTAAGGGTCGTTTTCTCTTGGAGAAACATGGAACCAGACTTTTCATCCCGTTTACCATCGTCTGCTATCCATCTCACAACATTGTCTCGGTCTTTTTGTAGTCTCTCACAACCCCGTAACCTATTTACTTCTCTATGCAGTATAATATCATACACAAATAACTGTATTTTTATTCCAGTTCTTTACTCATCCTGACTGACTGACTGACTGACTGACTGACTGACTGACTGACTGACTGACTGACTGACTGACTGATTCATCATCGCCGAGCCAAAACTACTGGACATAAAGAAATGAAATTTTGGGCATAGATTCATGTTAAGATGCAGGTGCTCGCCAAGAGATGATTTTCGGATATTCATTTGCTAAGGGGGTGAAAAGGGGGTTGAAATTTTAAAATGAGTGTATCTATACCTCAAAACTTTGAAAGTTTACAGATGTAAAAATTGGTATTTAGAATCTCCTTTAAAAAGTAAGGAAACCCGTATTTTTTTGTTTTCAGAAAATCCAAATAGGAGGGGTGAAAAACGGTGAAAAATGGGTTGAATGCCTTTAATCAGAATACCGGTACTTATATCTCAGAAACTGAAGATATTACAGACCTGAAAATTGGTACTTTTGACCTCTTTTAAGAATAAAGAAACACGTATCTTTTTGTTTTTGGAAAATCCAATTAATGGGAGGGTGAAAAGGTGGGTGAATTTTTAAAAACAGTGCATCTATATCTCAAAACTTTTAAAGTGTACAGATGTAAAAATAGATATTTAGAATCTTCATTAAAAATAAAGAAACACACGTATGTCTTTGTTTTCGGAAAATCCCAATGGGAGGGGTGAAAAGGGATGAAAAATGGATTGAATGCCTTTAATGAGGATACTTATATCTCAGAAACTGAAGATATTAGAGACCTGAAAATTGGTACTTTTGACCACTTTTAAAAATAAAGAAACACGTATTTTTTGTTTTTGGAAAATCCAATTAATGGGGGTGAACAGGGGGGTGAATTTTGAAAATGAGTGCATCTATATCTCGTAACTTTTAAAGTTTACAGATCTAAAAATTGGTATTTAGAATCTTAATTAAAAATAAAGAAACATGTATTTTTTGTTTTCGGAAAATCCCAATAGCAGGGGTGAAAAGGGGTGAAAAATGGGTTGAATGCCTTTAATGGGGATACTTATATCTCAGAAAATGACGATATTACAGATCTGAAAACTGGTGTTTGGTATCTCCTTTAAAAATAAAGATGCACGTATTTTTTGTTTTTGGAAAATCCAATTAATGGGGGGTGAAGAGAGGGTGAATTTAAAAAAAGAGTATATCTATATCTCAAAACTTCTAAAGTTTATAGATGTAAAAATTGGTATTTAGAATCTCCTTAAAAATAGAGAAATGGGTTGAATGACTTTAATGACGCTACTTATATTTCAGAACCTGAAAATTGGTATTTAGAATCTCCTTTAAAAATAAAGAAACACGTATTTTTTGTTTTCGAAAAATCCCAATGGGAACGGTGGAAAAGAGGGAAAAAGGGGTTGATTGCCTTTAATGAGGCTACTTATACATATAATCCAATAGCCCTTATTTCCTTCAATAATCTCCCATGAGATACCCTATCAAAAACCTCGGATATGTCAACAGCGTTGCAGCCCATTTGATCTCCTGAAATTGAAATATCACCAATATCTCGCTGGAATCCTACAAATTGATCATCACTGGAATAACCTTTCCTAAACCCGAACTGCCTTTTATCAAACCAGATAGTAATTTCAAAAACGTGTCTAATGTGAACAGAAAGAATGCTTTCCCAGAGCTTACAAACAACACTTGTCAAGGTGAGTGACCTGTAATTATCCGCTTTATGTGTGTCACCCTTTCCCTTGTACCCCGGGGCTACTATTGCAAATCTTCATTAATTTGTTATCGCTCCTTCATCCAAAGAGTAATCAAGTAAGTATTTCAAATATGGCTCTATATGCCAACCCATAGCCCTGAATATATCGCTAGAGTCCTTATCAATCCCAGCTGCCTTTCTAGCTTTCAGCTTCTGTATCTTCTTTTAAATATCTTTATTATCTCAGGTAAACTTCAGTAATTCGCCAGTATTAGTCACCTCCTCTGTGTGGACATTTTCCTTATATCCAACTACTTTCACATACTGCTGACAATAATTTTGCCTTCTGTAAGTCCTCACATATGCGCTCCTCTTGTTCATTGATAATATGAGGAATGTCCTTCATGGAACCTATATCTGCCTTAAAGTATCTATACACTTGCCATTGCTCCCAAAATTCGCATGGCTGCCAATTATGTTAACCATCATGTTACCTTCAGCTGACTTTTTCACTAAATTCGGTTTCCTAGTAAGCTCATTCAATCACTCCTTACTCCCGCACCTCTTTCTCAAACTCTTTATTTCCCTGTTGTAATATAGTGGCCCTCACCATTCCTTACCACTGTTAAAGGGTCATACCTGTTTTCACACTCCTCAGCAATTGCTTTAATCCCATCTCATAGGGTGTTTAGATTGTTATTTACCATTTCTCGTTAATCATAATTTATTTGAATTTCCCCGTAACCCTTTTATCAACAATATGGCATTTGCCAAATAGTCCTACTTTGACCTCATTTCTTTCTATCATTTTTATTTTAAACTATGACAAAGACAGCTTCATGTTCACATATACCATTCATTACTTCAGTTTCCCTATGGAGCTCATCTGCTTCTATCAGCACCACGTCTAGAATACTTTTCCCTCTAGTTGATTCCATCACTTCCTGATTCAGTTGTCCATCCCACATTAACTTATTCACCATTTGTTGGTCATGCTTTCTGTCGTTCGCATTCCCTATTTATTCTGTGGAAATTCTTCTTCTCCTGAACACATTTCTTTACAGACACTTGAAACACTCCTACAACTTCTCATAGACCTCAGCCAGCTGGTTACTGTAATTATTACTGCGTTATTCCAGCTGACAGCAAACAACACAGAATTATATTTCACAACTGGCAAATTCTCGCCATCAGGTTAAACACCAGGTTAAAGCACTTGGAAATGTCTCATCTAATTTACGCACACGATGCGTTGACGTTTTATAGTAACGTATGAATGTCTGAGGTTCCTTCGAAGGTGCTAATACAACATATAATTCCTACATATTGAACTCTTAAACAGAAACGATGCACAAGTGTTCTTGGAACATATGACTGAAACAGATGACTAAAATTTTACATGTCCTTTCACAATTCACATGAAAATTGTCTAAGTCCAACTCGGACTTGACACATCTTTTATAAGTTCCCCTTTCATCGACCCGAAAACATTATAAGACCCTTGTACGACTTCGTGTTCAAAGTAACGTGGAGACGGCCACGACCGGGTCCAAGCAATGAAACAGTCTTCCGTGAATATGGACTATTTATGCGTTCACCCTTGCTGCGCTGCTCAGTGATACAATCCCTCCTTAAGCGTTATCCCACGTGGCTCAAAATCTGAGGATTTAAAATGAAACATCCATAAATTAAATCATGTTGACTTAGGGCTGCTGTCCACCATATCAACCTTCACCGTTGAATACCAGGTGAACCCTTATGGACTATTGATTTCTCCGCCAGAGATATTAAATTTATTTAATGATTTCCCTGGGCACTAAGTCTGGTATCATCTCCACGTTCCCGCCAAGAACGCATTACTTGGTAAAAGGGTGGTCCTTAGGGCATAAAAAACCCTTGTTATTGAATACTCAGTAATTATTGCATACTTATGGGTCATTAAGCACAGCCAAAAAATGTATTCTAAGCTTGCATGTCAAAGTGTTATTAATAACGTAGAAATAATCCTTTTACCCAGTTTAACTGGGTAGTGTCACTGCTCCCTACTGGTTGGCACTACATTCTACTCTCGTAGCAATGATAATGGAAAATTGTAGCGGAAAGATAACTCTCATATGTAGCGGTGTGTTGATATTAAATCCAGAACTAGTCAAAGGGCGCAGTATGTTGATTGACATTTTTCAATTTTTTTGTAATAGACCTATCTCGTAACGGGTGTTCAATGCATGACGATGAGCTCACTAGCCAGTGGGTGAAGAGAGGTGAATGGTATCCTAGGCAGCATAGCGCTTTGTATTCAGAATACTTTGAAAAGTTATACACGTTTAATTAATAACAGTACACGTTTGTCGCCCACGGCAGTTCCAACAATATTGAAGTCCTCGCCATAGTTTCAGGGCAGCTCTAAGAGCAGAAATCTTCCAAGCTAGCGTGTCTTTGAAGCAAGAAAGAAAAAATAATCCCAAAACCCAGGGAGTATCCAAGTAATAACTAGCAATGGATCGACGAGATACAGACCGCGAACACCGAGATGAAGACTACTACAAAGGAATTCCACCCAGAAGCCAGGTACGAGGTGACACTAGATAAGATAAACGGATAAGAACATTACTCAACAACAGGCAGATGTGCCCAAAGGAATTCTAGTTTAATGAACCTAACTGACGCTCGTTTTGTATAATAACAAAGAAATCTTGCCAAAATAATCTCGGAAATCAAACCAAGGATAAACTACTTAAAAGATGTAGCCGTATAACTTAATAAACAATGGTGGTCACTGTAACAACAATTAAACAATAATAAATAAAGTAAATGTAGTTCAAGTTGCTCAACATTAAAGTTAAAATATTAATCCAATTAAAAAGAATTATCTCGTATTGCAAGATTCATAAATTTCTTGGTAGTTTGCTTTGCAAGTTGGGCGAACATCCTGCAAATCCGAAACGCAGCGTGGTTTTTAGCAGTTCAACGGGACACACGTTTAATAGTTATTTCATATTCACTGAGAAACTGACTGTTCTCAAATAATACGATAATAAGTGTACCGGGACGTACACATCAACACCGTACATTTACAAGAAGCGCCTTAAAGAACGATATCTCTCATACAAATCTTGAAACAGCTACGGCATGAAGTTGGGACATTGACAAGAAGATGTCACCGTTGAATTATGGAGTAATTGTGTTATTGTGAAGTTGCCTAAACTGTCTGTATTTATTGGTTTTGTCGTGGTTTACGTCAAGAAGTTTGAACTTCTTCCATAAATGTCGTTACAAAAACTGAGGTAATGCACTCTGGTGCAAGGTAAAATGATTAATGATTTAATGAAGTTCTGTGTCATTATGTTTTCTCAACTAAATTAACGTTCATTTACTTCGATATTTCAAGGTTTGCAACACTTCTTTCTCATTCCGTCAGTTTTTGAATCTGGCCAATCACTAATTTTCTGAAAATATTTTTCAGCCAATCACTGGATTATTGTAGGTTTTTGGTCGCCGAATTTCTCAGAGTGTGTGCGTTAGGACAGCATGCGGAGCGCCTCATTCTTCGCCAGGCAGTCCATCAGCCAAGTTAATGGCCACCAGTCATATATCTCTGTATCTCCCTGTAGCTACCTCCACAGGCTTACACGAGGGGAAGCTTCGAATTTCTAACTATGTAACCACCTGTTTTCTAAAAAGTAAATTTTCTTTCGGAAAATGTATAATTTCATAAAGTCTTAAACTGTAAATCGGGGATAGAGAGTGCGTTACCCTCTCGAGTTCCCCTTCAACTTACTTTGAGGTGACTACGATTTCGTAACTGTTTCTCTTTTCCGTAAAGCGTTTAATTAACCTTCATTCTAGTCAGCTCAGTAGCTTGGAATTAGCCTCTGCATCATCGGACCGAGAGCCCAATCAGGTTTTATATTTAATTTTCTAGGAGCGCAAGTGCACGCCTCCATTCATACGCCAGTAATTAAATCTGTTTTTCTTTTCCACGAAGGCCCAGTAATTTGGGTACTAGTTACCCCTGTGTACTAAAATATAAAATTGCAAGTTGGGCCTAGAGAGGCCAGAAAGTTGTAAGATTTTGTAAGAAATTGGGAGCGCAGTCTCCTTGCTTAATATTGGAGAGCATGTAAGCAATTTTCTGACATTGCTGTAATATTGAGGGGTGCCTTTGGAAAGCCGTATTTGTAACCTTTGGAGCAAGGTGCTCTTGTTTTGGGAGATTTCCCTTTGTCTATGTAAACGCTAATTGGCGATATTGCAAAGTTGAAAATTAGGGACATGAAGCCCAAATTTGTTAAATTCCCTATTCTTGGGTTTTCCATTTCTTGTATCAAGATTGTTATTGTAGCTGATCTTTATTTTCTTCACCTAGTGAAGAAGCTTGTTAACTCTGAAATTAGAAAAGAAATATAACCTTAAATTTTAAAATTTTAAGTTAATCTTTGATATAGTACATAGACCCATTCCACCCAGCACCTGCCTTCACCTCTTTCTGCTCCACGAAAACTCGGTAACAATAAGTAGTAAAGGCTTCTTATTTCACAGTTCAGTTTTCACTTGTCAGTCAACACAAGGTTTAAATTAAAACAGCCACTCACCTAGTAATGTAGTTTAGATAGGAAACATACATTACAAACATCTCTTCTTTTTCTTCTTCTTCTTCTTCTTCTTCTTCTTCTTCTTCCTCTTCTTCTTCTTCTTAATCTGTTTACCCTCCAGGGTTGGTTTTTCCCAAGGACTCAGCGAGGGATCCCACCTCTACCGCCTCAAGGGCAGTGTCCTGGAGCGTGAGACATTTGGTCGGGGGATGAAACTGGGGAGAATGACCAGGGGCCTCACCTGCTGTGCTGAACTGGGGCCTTGGTGAGGGATGGGAAGATTGGAAAGGATGGGCAAGGAAGAGGGAAGGAAGCGGCCGTGGCCTTATGTTAGGTACCATCCCGGCATTTGTCTGGAGGAGAAGTGGGAAACCACGGAAAACCACTTCCAGGATGGTTGAGGAGGGAATCGAATCCACCACTACTCATTTGACCTCCCGAGGCTGAGTGAAGCCCGTTCCAGCCCGTTTCAAATTTCGTGGCAGAGCCGGGAATCGAACCCGGTCCTCCGAGCGTGGCAGCTAATCACACTAACCACTACACCACAGAGGCGGACACAAATATCTCTAGTTAGTATGAAATAAAGTCTTCCATCCTGTCTGCCTGTCTGTCTGTGACGGCTAATCTTAAGAACCACTACTGTCCGTCTCCATGGCTAATTGGTTAGCGTGCTGGCCTTTGGTCACAGGGGTCCTGGGTTCGATTCCCGGCAGGTTCTGGAATTTTAATCTTAATTGGTTAATTTCGCTGGCACGGGGGCTGGGTGTATGTGTCGTCTTCATCATCATTTCATCCTCATCACGACGCACAGGTCGCCTACGGGCGTCAAATCAAAAGACCTGCATCTGGCGAGTCGAACTTTCCTCGGACACTCCCGGCACTAAAAGCCATACGCCATTTTATTTCATTTAAGAACCACTGGATGGATTTTGATGCGGTTTTCACCACTCTATTAATCATTTATCGGGAAAGGGTTATGCATAGAAATATTCATCTACGACGAAAATAAGCCGATCAGTAAGGATTTCAGTGAAGCAAGTCGAAGAGAAACGGCCGTTCGTGCGCATGTTTATATTACGCTGGCTAACCGTAAATGATACTCCTATAATATAATGGTGAGAGCTGTTAAGCATAAAATGTTCCACGACGATAGACATGTAGCCGAGTGTTCATGCAGTGGCCGCATACCTATGTCGTGTTGAGAGTGGATGGGGCTGAAGTGCTTCATCATCTCACATCAAACCAATATTTGGACATTCTGCAGAATATTATGGTTCCGAGTGAGGGAGAGTACTATTCAGATGGGATAATACAGTCCGTACAAGGTAACTCCCCAGTTGACAAGAGCGGTCATGTTCAGAACTGGTTTCCTTAGCAAGACTCCTTTGAAATGCTCAATTGTGTCCCTCGAGCTCCAGACTTGAAGGCCATTGAACAAGTGTGGACACGGTGGAAACGCCATATAAGAAAATATTGGCCTCATCCTCTTCCCACGTAGCATAGCAAATTTGCACCACTATGACGGTACTTCGAGGGGTCGGTTGATAATGAACTACGAGCTCATTGCAAACATTCGAAATGGAAGTGCAAAGACTGTTGCAGTTACACAATACAGTAACGATGAACAGCAAAACAAATGCCGATACCAGTAAAATGAAATGAAGTGGCGTATGGCTTTTAGTGCCGGGAGTGTCCGAGGACAAGTTCGGCACGCCAGGTGCAGGTCTTTTGATTTGACTCCCGTAGGCGACCTTCGCGTCGTGATGAGGATGAAATGATCATGAAGATGACAAATACACCCAGCCCCCGTGCCAGCGAAGTTAACCAATGATGGTTAAAATTCCCGACCCTGCCGGGAATCGAACCCGGGACCCCTGTGACCAAAGGCCAGCACGCTAACCATTTAGCCATGGATCCGGACCGCCGATACCAGTATTTGGACCCCATCTCTCATGGTTGAAAAACTAAGGACCTTTCCCCTACTCTAACACCAACAAGTCGTAAAGGGCTTCACATCGAGTTTCACTTGGTTGGCCTGTCCCTCAATTCATACATTTAATTAACCATTATAGCAGTTTCTCGTCCATTTCATTGTTTCATTTTACATTATTCTGATATGCGAACCGTTGGGTTGTGTACTAACAGTCATATTTTGTCAGCAACGTGTAGTTAACAATAAGCGAGTTGCATCACTTTTTGTTGTAGGCTGTACCACCTCACCCGACGACGATGATATCCGATACAGGACTTAATTTTCTTTTTATGTGTTCGTTTTTGAATGTTCAACGGTACACTGTATTGAGGCCTGAATAGGACTGTTTGATCTTTTGGCCCGCAAGTGGTCTACTTGTTTGTAGAGTCTGGAGCTTAAGTTAAACATGAGACGCAAAGACAAGGGAGAGTTTAAAGTAAAATGTGATTATCTTAGCACAACCCCCACACAAACACATATTAACAACAACTTGATTAGTTCTTGGAGAGATATCTTCAGAAGAAAATGCTCCCCCTGCCCATACTATTACCTTACTATGTGCGCACGTAAACCTTATGAGCACAAAAGGCTGTATATGGAACGATTTTGTCAAGAATACTGGGAGACATTGCGCGTAGTAGGTTTATGCATCATTTGACACTGCACTTCGTATAAATATATTCAAGTTCTGTGCTTCCATCAGCAGAAGACTCAAATGATCCCTTAATAAACAACGGGAAATATAAATATGTCTGGAAAACGTTATACGAGTTGGTAGGTACCAAAGAGGCTAAGTAATTGTCCTATTTATGGACATCCATATGAGTATTTTCGTTCAGTTTTTTCACAAAGTTTGTAATATCGAGATATTTCGTATTTGTATTTGTTTTACTTACCTACTTACTTACTTACTTGCTTACTTACTTATTTAGATACATCGTACTGAACCCATTATCCGTAATCCCTAATTACTTAGCAGTACGGGAAAAGCGCGTCCATTTACGGCACAACTTATAGAATACCCTGTTACTAAGCGATCAATAATCTCTGATATCTTCTTCGTTTCACCAATTGAAAGAAGTGTGATTTCACAACCTCCTTCGGTGAAGAGTTACACCAATTTACCTCTTTCTGAGGCGGAAGGTAGTCATAATATTTCGGAAAACTTCGAATATGTCCGGAAATATTTCTAGAAATAATGTAAAGATTTGAACTCCAATAAGCGGAATAAATAAAATGTTGTGATGCCGAATAATATATTATGAATAGTCAATGTGATAACCCATCTAAATTGCAAATTTGCAAGAAGTGTCGAAGAAGTCGTGGGAACTGTCCAAGACGATTGACTCTTGTTGCATCACAAAAGAGTGGGGAACTTTTCTGCAAGTGACGCTTTGCCTTTTAGGTTTATCAACAGTAACTTGAAAATCATGAGACCAGGAAAAACTTAATAACTAAAATATTTTGAACATTGTGAACTTGAAATTTATTTACAGACTCATCGGATGGAGAAATTGGCCAGTACGGTGGAATCATTACACCAGTTTTCCGCGCCAAATGGAAAGCCTCTACGAGCTCGATGCAAACGTTGCTCATTACTCTTTCTTCGCAAAATCGCGACGCTGGACCTGTGTCACTCTAGCCCAGAATAATTTCGTGAACTGTATTAAACCTGGCCTCTTGTACTTCAGTTATTTAGCAGAATGCTCTTGGGACTTAACCTGAATGTTGATTAAGATCCCAAATGATCATGAATCTCATCAATTTAAATTTTGCACGTCGCAGTGAACCAGCAAACTGCCCCTGTAGAAGAGAGAATCTTTGCGAATTTTATTTCAGTCAACGAGGAGAATATTATACTTGTCTGTCTGACTTTCTTCTTCTAATACCAGGTGTTCACTTACTCGTACAAGGAGTTGGAAAAGCTCTTAGGGACGCAAAGGTCGCAAACTTCATTGTCGCCAGGAGAAGCGAAGCAAACAGGTGCTGGTGATAACATGTTAAGGAAAGGTAGAATTGAGTCTGAGGGTCGAATATAAAATTTTGTTTGCTTTTAATATTTAAGTGGTGAAATCATATTAGTGATGGAATCATGAAGCTTTAAGGTGTAAATATCAGAAGGAAGATTACGCTGGCAAAAGTATTAAACAAAATGGGATGCTAATAACCACGAGAATTCCGCGGTTGTGATGCTAGAAGGCATACCAACCAATAGTTAACAAAGTCCGTATTGAATTTCAGTTAATACCTAGTAAATGTGTATTATCATTGTCGTGTTGACGTGTCCATGGTGGCTAAATTTTCGTCGTAATTTACGTGATATGAATAGTTAAAATGTTTCTCTTTGTAATTCAACATTTCGCTGGTGGATGTAAAAGGAATGTCGTGTGTAAATTTTGTGTCTGATAAAAATAAATTGTAAAATTAATATCATAAAATTCGTGCGGGTATCGGCTAAAATTCACTCAGATCCAAGTTTAAGTAATATAAATGTCGCGTGTAAATTTTGTGTCAATTAAAATTATAATAATACATCCACTAACAATAAATAATAATCTAAAGTCCCATGTGGGTATCGGGAAAACGTCGTCATGTGCAAATTTAAGTCGTGGTTAACATTTCTGCCTGAGTTGAAATAATAATTACTCCACTAATTACTTTTGTTGTTTGTACCATAAAATGCGTGAAATGTAAGATGGAATGAAACAGACATGAGAATCGAATAATTTTGATGTAATGAATGTCATTGTGATATATTTTGTAAAATTATTTGAGGTCAGATGGTGAATATTTTGTAGGCAGCAGAGCTGAATTTTGATGAAAGATCGAACCACGAAAATACGAAGTCAGGAAGCATTGTTTATGTTCTGATGAATGAATGATTATTCAGGAAGTGCTATATTAGGGCCCCTTTGATACACTGGTGTTAAGCGCGAGGCGATGAATGCCATGCAGAGGTTGAAATTACGTCCGGAAAGAGTCAAAATACCCCGTGGATTTTTTGAAATATCTGAAGTGATTTTTGGAAAACGACTGTGAAGTTTTATTGGCCAGTTTGTTTAACATACCACTTCAATTAAAGCTTTAGAACCCTTGAATGCTGTTGGATCTCAAATAATTAGATATTGTAAACATAGAAGGAATAGATTCGTTGCAGTTATTAATGTAGAACCCCTGCCCACTTAAATTAATTTGAAAACCTGCCACGTATAATATACCGTTTCGTTTAACAGACCGAATATAGTGCATCACATGTACGTAGAGTCCCAGTAAAGTTTGAAGACGGATACAATTGGTAATACAATTCGAGTATGCATTAAGTAGATTGTTATTTCACAGCTTGGGGTTTTGTAGTAATAACTAGTAGGATCATGGAGTGTTAGAAATTGCATTAGTGACCGTGGGCATTAGAGGTATGTTGAATCCTCATAAAGATTTACTTGATATATTGGATGGATTTGTTCCCCATGGGTGATTGTTTAATAACGTCGTTGTTAGGAAATTTATATTTGAACTTAGCTTAGTTTGATTTTTAGTGTGATCCACGATTAGTCTCAGACGATACTTCGTTTGTTGTAAATTATTATTAACTAGCAGTCACCCGCGGCTTCGCTCGCAAGGATTACGTAATTTGATAAAAGTAATCCTTCATCGGTACTGTACTAAGCCATTATCTGAAAATCTCTCAAGTATAAAAGCTCGCCAACAAGTTTAATTTCATTTACCAAAGAAACTCTTTGTAAACCACGTTTATGGTATTGACGTTTGGGGCTAAGATGACCATGTGACATAGAACTGTACACGTGACAGTCGTCCCTCAAGTGGGAAAAAATACATATTTCTTTATTTTTAACGCAGATTCCAAATACGTATTTCCACGTTTGTAACATCTTCAGTTTTAGAGATATAAGTATCCCCATTAAACAATTCAACCCCTTTATCAGTTATTCTTCCACCCCTAAGTAAGTGGATTTTCCGAAGAAAAAAGTACAAGTTTCTTTATTTTTAAAGGGGATTCCAAATACAAATTTCTTCGCCTGTAACATCTTCAGTTTTTGAGATATGAATATCCACATAAAAACAGTTCGAGTTTTTGACATGAACTGTAGATATACCGGTACTCATTTTTTAAAAATTCACCCACTTTTTCAATTCCTTTCAGCCCCTTAACTGGATTTTCTGAAAACTAAAAATACGTGTTTCTTTATTTTTAAAGGAGATTCCAAATACCAACTTTCACGTCTGTAACATCTTCAGTTTTTTGTGAATTAAGTGCCCTCATAAAAATAATTCAATTCCTTTTTCAGCCCCCGTCAACGTCCCGTTAAGTTGATTTCCACCCTAAAAATGCGTGTTTCTTTATTTTTAAAGGAGATTCCAAGTACCAATTTTTGCGTCTGTAACCTCCAGTTTTGGAGATATAGGCCTAAGTATCCCCATAAAAAATTCAATAATTTCATTTGATATCGCTCTCCCACTTTAGTGAATTTTATGAAAACTATACAACGCGTTTCTTTATTTATAGAGGAACTTCCAAATACCAATTATCACGACTGTAACATTTACAGCTCTTCATGAGAAGAATTCAACTCCTTTTGCACTTCCTCCTCCTCCCAAGTTTATTTTCCCCCAGAAATGCGTGTTTCAACTAATTTTTCATTTATTTCACCCTCCCTTAAGTGTATTTTCCCAAAACAAAAGAATACGTGTTTCTTTATTTTTAAAGGAGATTCCAAATACCAATTCTCGCGTCTGGAACATCTTCAGTTTTTGAGATATAAGTATCCTCATGCAAAGAACTATTTTTCAATTCTTTCACACCCCAGTGGATTTTCCGAAAACAAAAAGTGCGTATTTCTTTATTTTTAAAGGATACTCTAAATAACAACTATCACATCTGTAACACTTTCAGTTTTTGAGATATCAGTATCCTAATAACAAAATTCAACCCCATTTTCAGTCCGTTTAACCCCCACCCCCTTAAGTCGTTTTCCCGAAAACAAAAACACATGTTCCTTTATTTTTAAAGGATTAGAAACAAGTTATCTGTGTTCCTTTACTTTTACAGGTGATTCCAAACAACAATTTTCACTTCTGCAACATGTTACGTTTCTGAGATGTACTGTAGATATAATCTTTATAAAAATTCGCCCCCTTTGTTACTTTTGTTCACCCCCCATTAATTGGATTGTCCAAAACCGAAAGAATACGTGTTTCTTTACTTATAAAGGAGACTTTAGGAACCATTATTGCTGTCTGTAACATCTTCAGGTTTTGAGATAGGTGTAAGTATTCTCATAAATGGGATTCGACCACTTTCTTTACATTTTTCAACCTCATTACTGGGATTTTCCGAAAACAAAAAATACGTGTTTCTTTATTTTAAAGAAGAATGTGAATACCAAATTTTACGTCTGTACATTTTCAAGTTTTTGAGATATGGATATACTAATTTAAACAATTCACCCCCCACCCCATTTTCACACACTTAGCGACGGAATATTCTAAAATCCTCCCTTAGTGAGCACCTACAATGCAATATAAATGTATCCCAAAAAAATTTATTTTCTTTATGTCCAGTAGTTTTGGATCGTCGATGATGAGTCAGTCAGTCAGTCAGTCAGTCAGTCTGTCAGTCAGTCAGTCAGGACATGTTACTTTATATATAATAATATTAGTTGATATTTAGAAGTAAGGTGTAATTGCGCGATAAGTGTTTCATATGTGTTTAGTGGGATCTGCGATAAGTCTGGGACGGTCTCTTTGTATTGCAAATTATTACGAATTAACAATTGATATTTAGAGGGGTGTGAATAATAAGAATGATGGGTTTGTTGGGGTAATGTTTAGTGTCAGTGGTGTCCACGTAAGTCATAGAAGATGCAATTGATCAATTCGGTCAGGATATGCTTTCTAGAATATCATTGCATTATCGTGCTGCATGCACTGTGAAGGCCCAGCTGACGGTGTGTAGCCTCAACCTCCATCCGAAACGTAAGAATAATTGATATGTTTGCTATATTGTTTAGATTTTGTGCGTTTTTCATTGCTTAGCATTTATTAGTGTGATGGTTGCATGTTGTCAATCTTAGTGGTGTTACTTATCGCGTGGTATTCGAGTGCGGGTTTGACACTTTCGCGAGGATGATGATTATTAATTAAGGAAACCACACGTAATTGTTTATTTCATTTCTGTTGGATTGTTTTAAGATTATTTAACATAACAACGATATTTGTATGTTCTATTTATTTCAGACCTTGTATGCGGTCGACATTTGACATCCATGTTATAAGAGAGATCATTACTTCATTGTATTTTGCATTTCATCGCTCATTGTGCTCAACAACTCGCATTATTTTATTTCCACCGTTCGCAGACGGTTGGTTTAATAACTTTATTTGGCATTCCTGGATATGTTTGTACATTTAAATTAAATCCGTGCGCTTATTCCAGTTTCCATTTGAGGTTTTATTTAGAGCGTAAACTGTAAATTTTTAAATGCTATTTGTTCGGGGCGTCGACCTAAAAAATATATTTTGCCCCTACTTGCACCATATGTTATGAACCTGCGTGTATTTGGAAATTTTGGAAGTGTAAAGTGTTGAATGTGAGGAAAGGAACGTTAAGGACGACACAAACACCCAGGCCAGAGATATTAATAATTCACAATTAAAAACCCTGACCCGGCCGGGAATCGAACCCGGGGCCGCCGGGTGACAGGCGGACGCGTTGCCCCCTACACCGTGGGACCGCATGCGAACTGTGAGTTAGTTGTTTAGTTTATTGAAATGTCAATGGTAACATCTTATTTGTTAATGTTCGGTTCAGCGGAACAGCTTAGTTTAGATGCCGATTTGAACATTTTTAATGTGATATATTTTATGATGTAATGTTATGAGGCAACATGGTGCAATAATTTTATTTATTTGATAATTATTGTCCGCCTCTGTGGTGTAGTGGTTAGCGTGATTAGCTGCCACCCCCGGAGGCCCGGGTTCGATTCCCGGCTCTGCCACGAAATTTGAAAAAGTGGTATGAGGGCTGGAACGGGGTCCACTCAGCCTCGGGAGGTCAACTGAGTAGAGGTGGGTTCGATTCCCACCTCAGCCATCCTGGAAGTGGTTTTCCGTGGTTTCCCACTTCTCCTCCAGGCGAATGCCGGGATGGTACCTAACATAAGGCCACGGCCGCTTCCTTCCCTCTTCCTTGCCTATCCCTTCCAATCTTCCCATCCCTCCACCAGGCCCCTGTTGAGCATAGCAGGTGAGGCCGCCTGGGCGAGGTACTGGTCATTCTCCCCAGTTGTATCCCCGACCAAGAGTCTGAAGCTCCAGGACACTGCCCTTGAAGCGGTAGAGGTGGGATCCCTCGCTGTGTCCAAGGGAAAAGCCGACCCTGGAGGGTAAACAGATGATGATGATGATGATGATGATGATGATGATGATAATTATTGCTGTTGAACTTTCGGAGCATCATATCTTGCAGATAAGCAATGAATTGAAAAATTCTGGGAATAATTAAATAACCGATTCAACTACAACCGGAGGCTGCTTCGATTCGATTCGATTCTATCTCTGGGGATGGGTGTTTGTGATCATTTCAACAGACATTTCCATTTATAACACACTCACATAGCATCCATCACAAAAGCACGCCATAGTGAACAAATTCTCTGTCAGCAGCCCTGAAAATGGTTAACTGTGGTTTCTCATTTTCACACCAGGCTAATTCTGGAGCTGCACCTGAATTCAGGGCACGGTCACTTCCCTCCCACTCCTATCCCTTTCCTATCCCATCTTCGTCTCAGTGCGAGGTAAAACAAATTTTAACAGGACTTAATACATCCCGCCACAATGAGTCGCATCAGTTAAGGCATCCGGCCGTAAACCAGGATTTTAATACATGCAGAGTGTCATTAAGTAACTGGAAAAAGAGCAGGAAGGAGAAAATTAACATCTCAGTAAAAAGTCCAGATATACACAAAACAGTATATTAGAAATGTTGATTTTCAAATCATAATCACTGCTTTCCAAGTTTCGACGTATTAGTCGATTAGCTAAATTTTAGGTCCCATGATTTTTTTTTGTTTGCTATTTTGCTTTACGTCGCACCGACACAGATAGGTCTTATGGCTGCGACTGAGTATTGAAGGCCTAGGAGTGGGAAGGAAGCGGCCGTGGCCTTAATTAATGTGCAGCCTGATGTGAAAATGGGAAACCATGGAAAACCAACTACAGGGCTGCCGACAGTGGGATTCGACCCCACTATCTCCCGGATGTAAGCTCAAAGCTGCACGTCTCTAACTGCACGGCCAACTCGCTAGGTGGTCCCTCGAAACAATAACAATCATCATCATCGTCGTCATCATCATTATCATCATTGAAATATGTTCTGTTTTCTCCAGTTCTCAGACTTCTAGTGAGGCAGCCTGATCTGTTACTACGTTAACCGTATTGTATGTTTCATAGTACAGTGATACTGCTTTATGGTCATATAGACATATGAACAGTTCTTTATGGTAACCGATTTCGGTGAAGTGGTTATACTAAGTTAATGTTTTTGATTATTGTGGTGAAAATAGGGATATTTTACGATTGGCTTTACGTCGCACCGACAGAGATAGGTCTTATGGCGACGATGGGAAAGGAAAGGGCTAGGAGTGGGAAGAAATTAAGGTACAGAACCAGCATTTTCCTGGTGTGAAAATGGGAAACCACGGAAAACTATCTTTATGGCTGCCGACAGTGGGGTTTGAACCCACCATCTCCCGGATGTAAGCTCACAGCTGCGCGTCCCTAACGAAAATACGGACAAAAGCTCCTTGATAGTACATACAGTATCCTCTCATGAGATTCGCCTGGAGTTAAAAAGAGCATCCTAAAACGACGTGCACGATGGCCGACAATATTATTTTAACCCCTCTTCTCCACTCACTGATGTCACCTGACGTTGAGTGCTTCCAGTTCCAGTCCCTTAAACAATTCTTAGCCTATATTCGTAGCAGAGCCAGAAATCGAATTCAGACCAAATGGAAGGAAATATTTTCCAAATCCCTAGATCATTTTAGTAGACTTCATAAAAAGAGCAGGATGACGTGCAGGTTAGATCATTGGCCAGAGCAATTCACTATTTAGAAATAGAAACTGGTTAGGTTCGAGGTCGTGACCTACCACTAAGCTCAGCAATAAACGACCGTATATCGTGTGCTGAATGTATACTTCACGAAATAATGGCCATAAGATAGACCAGAACAATAATAATAATTATAGTAATAATAATAATAATAATAATAATAATAATAATAATAATAATAATAATAATCTGCCGCATTTCCCACACCCTGGTGGGGATGAGGTTATGATCTGTGTCGCACATGTGAACTTAGCCCTGTTTTCGGGCGGTGACAATAAATTAACTCGATTCGGCTAAAATACCAAGTATGGCCGGGAATCGAGCCCAGGTTTCCCTGAAACGAAGGCCTCGACTTGACCCTTCAGCCAAGGAGCCGGGAAATCTTAATAATAATAATTCCATGTAAAATTAAGTATCACAGGAGAAGATACAGTATTTCACGAACATCGTCTTAAAGTTTTTCATCCTCTGCTAATTACGAAGGTGACATAATCAGCAATAATTAGAGTACTATGAGCTCGTATGTGTGAGCAATAGTATTTAGAAAATGAATGTTAGCACGCAATAAATCGTGCAGCGCATACAGCCACAACTTCATGCTGAAGTGAAAACTAGTTTGATTCAGGGCATCTGATAACAATGAACGAAAGAGTGGGGTGTAAAATTTAAACGGCAGATTAATTGCTTTGATAAGACGATAAGGGCCGTGAGCGAATTTTGTAACGTAAATGGTTGGCATGAAGACAGAATGATGGAGGAAAAAGGAGGTTGAATGAAGAGGGAGAGAGAATGTGATATAGATATTGCACTACGACATTTTTAATGTGATTATTTTTTATTTACTTATTACATACATACCTATTAATCATAGACTGTAATGCTCTTGAGCGTTCAGTATGCAAGCCTCTGTGAATTTACTTAACGCCTTCACAATCCTCTATTTGTAACTAGATCTGTGGTCTCGTTCAGTGTTCTCTTTTCTTTAAATCATTAGAAACTGTCTAAACATCGTTGTCTTGGTCTCCCTCTGTTTCTCTCATCCTCCATGACCGAGTCTAATATCCTATAAGGGCCGATGACCTAGATGTTAGGCCCTTTAAACATCAATTTTCATTATCTTTGGTTATGATTAGTGAAGGGCGTTCTTCCAATAACTATCCAAATTTGACTATTCAGGATAGGGAACAGCTGACAGAAGATTTGTAATTACAGTCGCCCCTCAAAAGATATTTGAACCCTTACACTGACTGACAGAGCAAAAGCAACACCAAGAAGGAGTGGTCAGAACTTTATGCCAATTGCAGGGTAGACTGGCGTCACTGAGCTATGCTCATGATGTGAAATGCGCCGCTGTGCTGGGCACGTAGCGAACGATAAATGGGGCACGGCGTTGGCGAATGGCCCACTTCGTACCGTGATTTCTCAGCCGACAGTCATTGTAGAACGTGTTGTCGTGTGCCACAGGACACGTGTATAGCTAAGAATGCCAGGCCGCCGTCAACGGAGGCATTTCCAGCAGACAGACGACTTTACGAGGGGTATGGTGATCGGGCTGAGAAGGGCAGGTTGGTCGCTTCGTCAAATCGCAGCCGATACCCATAGGGATGTGTCCACGGTGCAGCGCCTGTGGCGAAGATGGTTGGCGCAGGGACATGTGGCACGTGCGAGGGGTCCAGGCGCAGCCCGAGTGACGTCAGCACGCGAGGATCGGCGCATCCGCCGCCAAGCGGTGGCAGCCCCGCACGCCACGTCAACCGCCATTCTTCAGCATGTGCAAGACACCCTGGCTGTTCCAACATCGACCAGAACAATTTCCCGTCGATTGGTTGAAGGAGGCCTGCACTCCCGGCGCCCGCTCAGAAGACTACCATTGACTCCACAGCATAGACGTGCACGCCTGGCATGGTGCCGGGCTAGAGCGACTTGGATGAGGGAATGGCGGAACGTCGTGTTCTCCGATGAGTCACGCTTCTGTTCTGTCAGTGATAGTCATCGCAGACGAGTGTGGCGTCGGCGTGGAGAAAGGTCAAATCCGGCAGTAACTGTGGAGCGCCCTACCGCTAGACAACGCGGCATCATGGTTTGGGGCGCTATTGCGTATGATTCCACGTCACCTCTAGTGCGTATTCAGGGCACGTGAAATGCCCACCGCTACGTGCAGCATGTGCTGCGGCCGGTGGCACTCCCGTACCTTCAGGGGCTGCCCAATGCTCTGTTTCAGCAGGATAATGCCCGCCCACACACTGCTCGCATCTCCCAACAGGCTCTACGAGGTGTACAAATGCTTCCGTGGCCAGCGTACTTTCCGGATCTCTCACCAATCGAACACGTGTGGGATCTCATTGGACGCCGTTTGCAAACTCTGCCCCAGCCCCGTACGAACGACCAACTGTGGCAAATGGTTGACAGAGAAAGGAGAACCATCCCTCAGGACACCATCCGCACTCTTATTGACTCTGTACCTCGACGTGTTTCTGCGTGCATCGCCGCTCGCGGTGGTCCTACATCCTACTGAGTCGATGCCGTGCGCATTGTGTAACCTGCATATCGGTTTGAAATAAACATCAATTATTCTTCCGTGCCGACTCTGTTTTTTCCCCACCTTTCATCCCTTTCGAACCACTCCTCCTTGGTGTTGCATTTGCTCTCTCAGTCAGTGTATTATCGAATCAGTTATTGATCATTGTCGGTACAAATTGTGTTTTACTTTGTATTCAAGGGTAGATTGACAACAAGGAAATATCAGTATAACATCTTACAAATTAGTAGATATCTGGTGCATTATATCTTCCATTTTCCTTTAACAATATTTATAAATGAAATGGCGTATGGCATTTAGTGCCGGGAGTGTCCGAGGACATGTTCGGCTCGCCAGGTGCAGGTCTTTTGATTTGACTCCCGTAGGCGACCTGCGCGGCATGATGAGGATGAAGTGATGAAGATGACACATACACCCAGCCCCCGTGCCAGCGAAATTAACCAATGATGGTTAAAATTCCCGACCCTGCCGGGAATCGAACCCGGGACCGTTGTGACCAAAGGCCAGCACGCTAACCATTTAGCTATGGAGCCGGACAACAATATTTGTATTTATTTGTTACTCCCTCTTCATTGAATACACATTCTATATTCTTCTACCCTCCACAAGGAAAAGTAAACAAATATGTGTCTTGACGTTTAGTTTAATTTGTACAACTACCCTTTGTAGAAAATTTTTCTTCTTTAACCAATAACAGACATTTTTCCTTGACATACACGCCTACGTCAGGAAATTTTATTTGCAGCCTGTCTGTCATATCTCCTCAAATCTCATTTCTACGTGTCTCTTATTTCTTAAAATCTGTCTCCAGGCATAATAAGCCCCGTAATTAGCGTTCTAGATTTTTCATAAACTAGTAATCGTTTTCAAACACCGATTTGGAAGTTCAGTGTCCACCATTAACTTCTCACATTTTACTCGTAAATATGGCATCTCCGGTTACAATGTCGAACATTACTGTTTGCAACATTTATACAGGCTGTAACTCTTTCATTTTTTACTTAACATTTATTAGTCCCACTATCTTGCATCAGCTGTAACTTCATATCAAATAGCATATACTTGCTCTAACACTGAGTGTCAATTTTAACATTAGAAAAGATGATATTAATAATATTAATATTTGTACCACAGCTGAATGTAATGATCATTTGGCGACTTCCAACGAAATAAAATCTAAAAGGAAATAAATAGTTCAGTAAATAAAGATAAAATTATGGTAACAATAATCGTGATTATTATTTATACATTGTCGAAAATACAGGTAAATTAGCACCAGAGGTCATCAAAGGATCCCTCACACTATAATATAAATAACGATATTAATAATTAATGGTAGAACATAACATTAACTAATTGTTTGACCCCAATATATACATTACCACAAAAAACATAAAGGAAGAATGTATTACCTATGGGAATTTACAATATTTCTCTATGAATCAGATTAGTCTTATTACATTTGCATCCATTTACTTCCCACCTCTGTAATGAGTGGTTACTCATTCAAGAAGGTCGCTGTTTCTTGACTGGTTTTGAAGCTTCACGTCCTTGAACTCCGGAGCTGTCCTTGGTTCGACCTCCTTGTGAAGACATGTCACTTGCTGCTTCTCCGTAGGTGCTAGATATTGCTTTCCTCTTCTAGTTTATGCAATTTTGCGGGTGTTGCAGGCAGAAATGTTATTACATGACCTCCTTAAAATCAAATCAACGACTTTTATTTATGATTTTAATCCAGGAAGCTTGTGGAATATTTAACTTTCCAGTATTTACAAAGGTAACTGCAGCTTTACAACAATCCTTGAAATCAGATTATGCCATATTTACAACGAAATAAGGATGTTTTCCGGTCTAGAAAGCCAAGAACAACAATCGAAAGGATTCGTCGCCCTGACCACACGATACCTCATAAGGCCTTCGGGATGAACAGCGGCCGCTTGGTGGGCCAAGACCCTTCGGGGCTGTTGCGCCATGGGGTTTGGTTTGGTAAGGATATTTTTGTCAGCTAAATATGATTAAAGGTTTTGAGTCTATTAGGCACAAATATCTGTTTTGCATTCTAATATTATCAACCGAAATCTTTACAAAGTTTTCTGATCACAGTGAAGGCAGCTGTATCTTGTGAAGAAACATGGAACTTCGACGCTTTTTTAAATCGCACGTACTACCGTTGGTACAACCAGTTCCTTCTCTAGGTTGTTCTAAAAGCTACTTCCTCGAACTTTTCGACAAGCTCTTTACCTATGCATTGGGTTGTTACCTAGACCCGTTTAAACTGAAAAACATGAAAGTTTCTGTTTGGGTACTTAGACACTATTTAGTTTGTTCTGTTTACTTCAATTTATGGCCTTAGTCCCATACCGGGGCATGAAAAGTCAGTCGGGTAATCTTTATGGCTATTGTGTCTGCATTATCGTGTGTATTTGTAATTACTTCGCTGCAGTTTATTTCATTTTTATTTAGTCTTCTTTACTTGGCTTAGTTAAGGCCATGAATATTCCTCTTACTCTAAACTAAGGTCAACACTAATATCAATAATCAATATTATTACTTGTAGCTACCAAAAATAATAGCAAATAATATCCATTATACTATATTAATTGGTTGTTTGTGCAGACGTATAGAGCACACAAGAAAAATAATTAAACAATGAGGGAGTCTAGAATATTCGTCACCAATGTTTCAACACCTGGTTAATTCCTATCAGAATTGCATTTAGTCACCACCATATTTCGCCACCAAATCACTCCTTTTATGATATTTGTTCGTGGCGTCGACCTCTGTAGATCTTTTGCCACTACTTTCACCATATGATAGGAACCTGTGTGTAATTTCGGAAGTGTAGAATGTTGAATGTGAGGAAAGGAACGTTAAGGATGACAAAAACACCCAGTCCCCGGGCCCAGCCGGGAATCGAACCCGGGGCCGCCGGGTGACAGGCGGACGCGTTGCCCCCTACACCGCGTGACCGGATGCCAAATCACTTTAATTACGATCATCATTAGTCGCAAAGAAGTAGTGTATGGCAACCACAGTTCCTGCTCATTTATCATTACTTTTTACTTTACAGAATACTAATAATTGAAGCGATGAGTGTTGAAACAGAACAATAACATTTCGGGCATATTGTTTTGATGATGTTTCTAATATTTCATTCTATGACTCATCGTATGGTGTTGAAACAGAAAAGTCACGAACCTCCTTATATGATTTCCAGCGGGATAATGGCAGGCGATGTATCATGAAACCGAATAAGTCAGCAGCATATTTCACTTCTACACTCATTCATATTTCCATGCAGAGTGAGTTTGTTTCCATGTGATTTTTACCATGAGGGAAGTATAATGAAAGGTGCAAATAAAGTTGCTACCTTTCTTTTGTATTATGTAAAAAAATATATATCTGACAAGATATCAAACCTACATCTGTTCCCAGATGTTTGTGTCTGACGAAATAAAGAAAGACATGCAGTCATTCGTGTGAGCAAGGGCCCAGTTCAGTGAAGTATGCTATCTAATTCAACCCACCGATTTCCAGAAAGGGGGCATTCGTAAATACCCTTTGACAGAAACCCTGGGATTTTTAAGCGGAAGATAAATTTGATCGAATATACACATCCCTCGTGTGCTTATTAATTCTAGCAAACAGAAAGAAAAAAATTCACTGAAAATGGTTGAAGGGCACGCAATTTTGATAATTGAGGGGTAGTGGCCAAAATACTTCCGAAAACATGCTCTTTTGTAGTATCTAAAGGCAAGCTCCGTAATGAAACAGTGATATTTACCCCCACTACTTTTAAGGAATTCGATTATTTACAGGCGAATTTACATTTCACAGATTCAACCAGTGTGGTGGAGGGTGAGATCCTAAATAAGACAGCTGACTGGCCAGCATAGTTGTCGCATAATTCCAAAATGGGTTATAAGACACAACTTCAGTCTCCAGCCAACACAACTCCAGGCTGCAGTACTGTTAGTTCTTGGTGTGTACAAGCATTGTATTTTATATGAACCACGATCACATAATGTCAACATTGTAAACGTCCAGCTAGACGTGTGTGACTGTCTGATCAATTGTACTAGTTATCCAAACAAGAAAAGGTTTTTAAGTATATACAGTAACAAATTGCAAAAAATTGCAAATGAAAAGCAAAAACTTTGAAATGAAATAGAGCCACATGATATTTTATTGTAACTATGGGCACCATTATTATCATTTGAGTTCATGATTCATAATATTAGTTTTAGTATTATTCTTCATTTCGATGGCTTACTTCTAAAACCGCTTATCTTCCAACGCACTTCCTATCCATTACCTTCCTTAAGACTGGTAACGCCGCCCAGCCACATATGGATGTAAAGTCCATCAGAAAAATTTTCGTTGTATTCATTTTCCTATGCTAGCGTTTAAAGGAAAATGAACCTTAAATGCATCAAACTGTAGGATTGCGTGAATTCGCCATGCAAACGAACTTCCTACAACACGATAAGTTAAGGTCCACTTTCCTTCACACGGTAGCATAGGAAAATGAACTCAACGAAAATAGTTCTGATGGACTGCACATAAATATGTGGCCAACTTTATTGTATAATGGGTAGATCATTGTAACGTACGAGGTTTTAGAAGTAAGCCGACGATTTGTTGATTGCTGTTCGCTTCTTTAAGCACCGAGTGAGACGTGAGCTACATTAAAACTGCCTGCAATCTCAGCCCGAGATGATAGATGGCAATGAACCATATCTCAGTAAAATCATAGCCTCCTAATATCGAAATAATAATAATTTCGTGTGGCTATTTCTAGCCGAGTGCAGCCCTTGTGAGGCAGACCCTCCGATGAGGGTGGGCGGCATCTGCCATGTGTAGGTAACTGCGTGTTATTGTGGTGGAGGATAGTGTTAGGTGTGGTGTGCGAGTTGCAGAAATGTTGGGGACAGCACAAACACCCAGCCCCCGGGCCATTGGAATTAACCAATGAAGGTTAAAATCCCCGACCTGGCCGGGAATCGAACCCGGGACCCTCTGTACCGAAGGCCAGTACGCTGACCATTCAGCCAACGAGTCGGACAATATCGAAATAAAAACCTGGCATTCGAAAGTACAAAATATTGTTAAAATGAAACTACAATTGTGCATTTACCAAATCTGTTTTTTTCCTTTCTGGTATTAAAATTAATCAATTTTGATTCTCTTGAGTGTTGAACCAGAATAGGTCAATTAATTTTACGTGAGAGTAGTGTGCATACACAAAACCTTCTTTCTGCTGATTTATGCATTAGGTGCCAAAGAAAAATGAAAAAAGAGAAAGGATTAAAAGACATGTTAATCCATCCGTAAATACGTTTTGTGTCTCTTTCGTAAAGTTACTAAAACTGACTTATTTGTAGGGATGCCACTTTTTTATATAAGAAATAAGGGACATTTACTTAAAAATACGGTATTTTCAAAAAAATAAGAGACATACTAGAAAATCAAACGTTAGATACAAATTTCAATTAGATTATAATTAGTTTCATTAACAGAATAAGATAATTATTGATATTCGGAATAGAAACTAACTTACACTCTTTTAACAGAACATAGAGTACAATGCATGTGACATCTTAACACTGGCGTCTTCGATGAAATTTGAAACTTCACAATTCATGTAGATTTAGTCTCAAATAGCATGAACAATAACGTTGGAAATTTGAATGGAAGACTTACGGAAGTACGGGACAGAAGACGAGGAAAATAACCCAGCATGCTCAGCTTTACCAGCAAATGGCGAGACATCACGAGATGTCTTTCTTTTGAGCCTCCAAAGACAATAAAATAATGGAGCTACTTTGAACTTCAATGGCACTCAAATCAAATACGGATTTTAAAATATTCAGAGACAATAAAATAAGACAAACGCTCGTTTTACGGGACAACAGTCTGTAATACGGGATGCAAAATTTTCACCTCACATACGGGATGTCCCGTACAATAAGGGACAGGTGTACTTATTTGATTCCAGCATTCATTTATTATCAGGAGAAGAAATAATAATAATGATAATAATAATAATAATAATAATAATAATAATAATAATAATAATAACAATAAATCAACAGCAACAGAAACATGACCGTATTTCCTTAAAGAGCATGCATTATTTCCGAAATTGATTTACGAATGATTAATCCCGTACTCCTTGTAGTTTGACTGTCGCATGTGCGCTGGATAACATTAAGGCATTTTAGTAAAGTTATTATGCCTTTGCTGGCAGGATGTAGTGTTTACAGTGCACTATGTCTTCTGGTATGGGCTAGAGCAATATTGTTACTTTCAGTGATCTGTCTCAGCTTTATCCTTCGCTTTGACAAAATGAAAGTGACTGAGGTATGAGTGATGCTAGTAATGCTAGTAATGCCATTCCTTATGCAGCCAGTCCCTGCTATGAATGGTGTGAAAATGTTGCTCATAGGGTCAGTTGGTGCATGCATTTCAGTGGGCTTGGCAGACTGATATGTAACAGCAACTTCTGACTCGGTGAGGAAAGCACCGGGAAACTACCTCACTCCTCATTTCCTTAGTACGCCTCTTCAGTGATGCCTAGGCCATCTATGACAGCTGATGGTGGAACTGTTGAGCATCCAACCAGCCTTCGGGCTGAGGACTAAACATACATATATGTCTTCATTGATAGAGAAGAAGATGTAAACTGTTTCTTCTTTGTCATTATGTTACCGAGGGAATCTCATTCCAAAAGTAACATTATTATGATATCTATCATTACAAATTGAACCCTGGTGGGAAGTCTGCTCAGCCTTACAATAATGAGAGTGGCATAATCTTCTTAAATAAAAACCATTTGTAATACTCTATTCACGTACGACAATTCAGGTAGTATGGACGCCATGGCAATTTAAAGTAGAGTAAGGAATGATTGTAGTGAATTTACTGTTCCTAATTGTAAAATGATTGAAACGTTGTCGTTGTAAGAAATGAGCAGAGGATTTTCTCGATCTGAAGCACTGGCGGGAGCTACATAAATGTGTTATTTCCGACAGCTTAGAAGCCCGGTTTAATCCCAGATGAGACTCTGCCAGGTAATGGACGGAGACGCCGACGACAAATCGTGCGCACCTGTGCAAATAATTTGATTACAATCGACGCTGTGCGAGCAATATTACGCGCCCTTGCCAGCTGCGTCTATAAAGCGCCATTAATTTGGAAGTGTTCCCTTAAAACAACTCCTACAAATAATTGGAGAACATGATGTACAACGAAAACAGGAAACCCATTAGGAAGTGCTGAGAGGTGATGCCTTTGTATCCACGTCAAACTAAAAATGATGATTTATGAAGATAAATTTAAGGTCAAGCAGACCCTTTTTGGAAGTAATGACAGAGAGATTCCAAAGTTTGAGTAACTGAAAATCAAAGTGTGTCTCACATTTTATTCCTCCTATACCTATTATGCCAGTACAACCACTCAATCATTTTATGTTTTATTTAGTAGAGTCTGGATATTTTTTTCTCGTTCCTGAGAATCTATTCATTTCACTGAGAACTCTGCATGAAACTACTTACCCATTCATTGCGCACAAGGAGAAGTACATCTTGCATACGTACTTTCAAATGTCCAGCATATTTGGATTAGGTTTTCAACAACTACTGTTCCTCCCTCCGTATCTCCAATCACCTCACAAGATCTTATCTCTTTCGAGTCCGTCCCCGCGGTGTAGGGGGCAACGCGTCCGCCTGTCACCCGGCAGCCCCGGGTTCGATTCCAGGCCGGGTCAGGGGTTTTTAATTGTAATGATTAATATCCCTGGCCTGGGGACTAGAGGTTTGTGACGTCCTTAATCTTCCTTTCCTCACATGCAACATTCCACACTACCGCCATTCCAATTACACGCAGGTTCTTACAATATGGTGCCAGTAGGGGCAAAAGAACCACATGAATCGATGGCCCGAACAAGTGGCATTTTGAATATATTTCTAACTCTTCTTGACAGAGTATGGTCTGGTCGTAATCGTGGCAAATTCGAATCGGTAGCGGGCCAACTCCCCATTTGACCGAAATGAACTATTACTAGCCAGACTAAATGGACATCTAACGCTATTTTCTTAGATGAAATGTTTGACTACTGAACTAGGGACTACCGAGCAAGTGGCTGTGCGGTTAGTGTCGCAAAGCTGTGAGCTTGCATTCGGGAGATAGTGGGTTCGAACTCCAATGTCGGCAGCCCTGAAGATGGTTTTCCATGGTTTACCATTTTCACACCGGGTTGTACATTAATTAAGGCCACGGCCACTTTCTTCCCACTCGCAGCACTTCCCTATCCCATCGTCGCCATAAGACCTATCTGTGTCGGTGCGACGTAAATAACATTGCAAAAACAGAAGTAGAGAGTGTTTCTATAAAATATAGTGTATTTTGTGGATCATTGGTGCTTGACTGATGTATAGATCTGCTAATTTAGACATTCATAAAATATATTTTGTGCATTAATAATGCCTGCTTTACGCACAGCGTTCCTCATTTCAAGTTTCTGACTCTAAGTATAACTCAGCCAGGGACAGAATCGGCAGATTATACTTGAGGTCTCAAATTCAGTTCTTTGTGATAATTTATACGGATGTTTCTCAAGGATTTCTTTTGTCAAACTCGTTGCAGGTGACTGGTGGAGCAGTTGTATGTATAAAATGACACAGCGCCCTTCCCACTTCTCACACCCGAAATTTACAGTAACACATGCAACTGAGCATAGCCAATACATCATAATGAATGGAGAGAAATCGTAGGCAGTATCCTTCAAAACTGAATTTGTACACATATTTTTACAATTTTTTTTACGTCACACCGAGACAGATTGGACTTATGGCGACAATGGGATAAGAAAGGACTAGGAGTGGAAAATAATTGGTCGGGGCCTTAATTAAGGTTGAGCATTTGCCTGGCATGAAAATGGTAAACCATATTCAGGTCTGTCGACAGATGGGTTCGAACCGAATGCAAGCTGGTAACTACGTAACAATTGCATATCTCAACTCAACGTACCACCTACAGCACATGAATCTTAATTTCTTATTCCATCGAATCTTGTATCCATCCGCCATGCTGGTCTGGTCGTAATCGTGGCAAATTCGAATCGGTAGCGGGCCAACTCCCCATATGACAGAAATGAACTCTTTTGAGTGGGGAGAAAGTATAAGTAATGTACATACAGACAGTAAATAGATTAAGCCAAAAATTCGTATGGAGGTGTTCTGTATCGATTGCCTTTTCGGTCAGTCAAAAGGTCATGTGTCTTTTTTTGTTGCTATTTTGCTTTACTTCGCACCGACACGGATGGGTCTTATGGCGACGATGGGATAGGAAAGGCCTAGAAATGGGAAGGAAGCGGCCGTGGCCCTAATTAAGGTGCAACCCCAAAATTTACCTGGTGTGAAAATGGGAAACCACGGAAAACCATCTTCAGGTCTGCCGACATTGGGATTCGAACCCACTATCTGCCAGATGCAAGCTCACAGCTGCGCCCTCCTAACCGCACGGCCAACTCGCCCGGTGGTTATGAGTTTTATAAGTTGATTATCGTTAGCATTTCGTCGCTGTTCGGGCAAAATTTCATATCTCACAGTGCTCTTCCTATCCATTATTTACCTTAAGAGTGGTCACGCCTCTCAGCCACATATGGATATGCCGACCATCAGAACAATTTTCGTTGTGATCATTTTCGTAGGCTAAAGGAAAATTAACCTTATGTACATTATACTGTAGGAGTGCGTAAATAAGTAACGCAAACATACTGTACATACGCGGTACGGTATGGTTCATTTTCCTTTACACTTAAGCATAGGAAAACGAACACAACGAATATTCCTCTGATGGACGAAATATCCATATGTGACTGGGAAGAGCATTGGGAAATATGTCTTTTTGCCCGAACAGCGACGATTTCTTACAATGTACTTACATTAGTTATGCTTGTGGCTTCCTTTACAGAGCAAATGGTCTTCTTATCTCTTTCGAACTCTTTCTGTAGCTGCTTGTATTGTACTACTTGTAGCAGGGCAATCATTGAAACTTTGAAAGAACATTATATATCATGTGAAATGTCCGACTCGTTGGCTGAATGGTCAGCGTACTGACCTTCGGTTCGGAAGGTCCCGGGTTCGATTCCCAGCCGGGTCGGGGATTTTAACCTTCATTGGTTAATTCCGATGGCCCGGGGGCTGGGTGTTTGTGCTGTCCCCAACATCCCTGAAACTCACACACCACACATAACTCTATGCTCCACCACAATAACACGCAGTTACCTACTCATGGCAGATACCACCCACTCTTATCGGAGGGTCTGCCTTACAAGGGCTTCACTCGGCAAGAAATAGTCACACGAAATTATTTATTATCATATGAAATGTACATGGTTTGATATCAGATTCAGCTCGCTACATTAGGACATACTTTTAATCATCGGAGACTATAAATTGGTGACAATCTTATGCACTTTCAGTACTTTGCGCACAAGGTATACTAAGTTGGAGCTGTGACTTTAAAAGATATGTCACAAATAAACCATTTTGTATCCAAATTGAAAATAGCGTACTTACATTCAAAGAAAATGCTTATATTAATTTTCCCGAGGAATGTTATGCAAATCTTCTAGTGGTAATATCTCCTTTCCCCGTGCTCACACCCTCGAATTCATAGTTTAAATCTGTGGAATATGTTTCAAAATATATTTTCCAATCTCTCGATTTTTAATGATGAATGTCTTTTTTTCGAAGTACAGTGTCAGGCTAAATTTGTGAATCAGGTCCCAGTCCCAATTAGTAAATTAATTACTCAGTTGGAGGCCTCTTCCTACCCTTCTGCACATAAGTTGTAGGATAAGTTCTTAACTTTATGCAAGGTGTTTAGAAGGTGTTGTAATTCACGCATTTAAAAAAGAAATCGAAATGAAAAACATATTTATGGAGTGTATGCTCGAGTACAACCAAACGTTGAGCAGTCACATCGTAGAAAATGCGACGAACTGTTCTTTTCCAAGAGGTTGGCAAGTTTTTTCATCATGTCACTGCTGCCGAGTAGTGTCAGTAGATTTGAAATATTTAAGTGAAAGTAAAAGAAATATCCCATTTATTCGTGATGGTAATATAGATTATTCTGTTGAAGGATACGGATATTACCATTCCCAACTGGTACAAATTATGCAGAAAGATAAAAATGTGGACTGCCTGAAAATAACCGGAGTTTGCCCAAACAGCTTCGCAATGTATTTGGCTCCTACCAAAATTGTAGATGCTAAAATATATTTCGCTAAATACAGTTTATTTATAACATGAATACCTACCTTTTAGTATGAAGCAATTAATACATTTTCAATACATTTTACGTGTCAGAATACTTGCTAATTAACAGAATATTTCTGAAACGTTGGTTTTTTCATATGTATTCTTCTTCTGCAGCGTTAATATAATAATAAGCGTACTTCATTAATTACTCCACACTGAGGCAACTGAGTAAATGCTGAGATTAAAGGAAAGTTTAGAGTTCATTTCCTTAAATTCTCTTCAGACGTGGGCTCTGTAAATGGCATATAGTACTTATAGACAACACCGAACTCACTGCCAGATTTTGGCAACATTATTGTGTAATCTTATTCTGCTAGAACGAACTAGTAACTTCCAGAAGCAGCGTCTCAACAGCTGCGTATCATAATAACTTCATGGTGTAAATAACTTTTTTTTTCATATCCTTCATATCCATATTCTTCTTGACTAGTTGACATCTGGATTTAAAGGTCAATTTTGAGTGTGCATTGAGAGCCGACCCTCATTGAACAAGAGAATCTAGCCCGAATTCAATGGAGGAATCTTCTCAGAGAATTGAGTCGGACTTGTGAAAGCGATAGCAGTATGATAGGGGCGTCCAGCGAGAAGCGGGTCCCTGGGGGTTCATTGTATACAACCGCGCTCGCCATATTTCCCGCAGCATACAGCCAGTCTAGTTCGCAGCTGTAACATAGAGAAGAGAAGCCTAAAGTGTAAAGGAAGCCTTACGAATTAACAAGAGGACAAATAATGTAAAATAAGAGTTAATGATGGATTTCTAAATTATTGATCAAATATAATCTGAGTAAGGTGTATTTAAGGAATATATAAGTGTTGTTAAAGTCAAGGAATTCTTCTGTTTTTTAAATCTTGTGACCATAAGCCACGGAACTCCCAATTTTTCAGTTTCAATCTCCAACATATTAGGTTTGCAAGGATTCGAACCTCAACCATTAATTTGAAAGCTGGTGATGTAATTGACCAATCATAACTTAGAGTTTGCGCAAAAATCCAGGAATATTTATAATCAAGGCAGGAAAATGTAAGTGTGAAAAAACCGTAAGATTCGAATTCGAATCCCCTACACTCACCGAACAGATTTGTTAGTCGATTTCGTTTGGACATCCTATGCTCGAGGATCACTCTTGATTTTCAATAGTGGATCGTGGAGCAAGCCTGGAATTCCGTATCTGTGCTTTGTAGCGCCTGCACTTGGTCCTGCCTATTATGGAATGTTATTAACAATGTCATCATTTTATAGACCTTCTAAAGAGACGTCGGAGTAAAAAAAATTCACTTTTAAAACAGAAACTTCAGCGTACTAGTAAATTCACTTGCAATGTTTTCTCACGTTTAAAAATACTTAAACTCTCCTGGCCACAGGTTCACAAAGGTACACCTGTACTACTGAACATTATGATCAGTAGTTCTCCTTTTCTTTTCATTTGCGACTATAGAGTTCATGAAATCTAAGCTAGTGGTAGTTTACGCCAGAGTAAGAACATTCCAGGGAATGGCGGATATAAACAAAATGTGTTTTTTAAGTTTATATTTTAAAACGTTTTGGTTGTTCAGACATTTTTTCTCACACTTTCCTCTTGTAGGGATAATTTCATTACTCAGTGTTACAATAATAAATTACAAGATATTCTGTAAATGCATTGGGATATACATATGTGAATCGTCTGTCACAGCCACGTAGCACAAAATCGGAGTTATCTCGACCAGTACCAAACTGCTGATAAGAGAGGCGTGAGGGAGTTTTAGAAAAGTAATTGCGATCGGTGGAAAACGGTAAATAACAACGTAGTCCGGCTCCATAGCTAAATGGTTAGCGTGCTGGCCTTTGGTCACAGGGGTCTCGGGTTCGATTCCCGGCAGGGTCGGGAATTTTAACCATCATTGGTTAATTTCACTGGCACTGGGGCTGGGTGTATGTGTCGTCTTCATCATCATTTCATCCTCATCACGACGCGCAGGTCACCTACGGGTGTCAAATCGAAAGACCTGCACCTGGCGAGCCGAACATGTCCTCGGACACTCCCGGCACTAAAAGCCATACGCCATTTCATTTCATTTCAATAACAACGTAAACGGAATGTGGGACGGGTTTAAAGCAATTGTTGAGGAATGTGAAAACAGGCATGTCATTTTAGAAGTGATGAAGAGTGGTACAGACCCACTATATTATAACATAGCTTTAAATGGACTAACAAGGAGGTGCAGGTTGAAGAAAAAGAGTTAGAAAGTGGAAGTAAGGAGAATTTAAAGGAACATACTAGGATATTGAATCTAGCGAAGAAGTCAGCTAAGGATAACGTGATGGGAAGCATAATTGTCAATCATACAAATGTTAGTGTAAAATGGAAGGGTATATGTAGCTACTTCACGGCAGAGACAGATTCCAAGAAGGACATTCGATGAATCATTAATGAACAGGGGGATTGTGTATGCAAGGATCTACGTAAGGCAGAAATATTCAGTCAGCTGTATGTAAAGAATTTTGGTTACAAGGATAATGTCCCGACAGAGAGGTGACTAATAGTAACGAATTAGGGCCTATTGGAATTTACCTACGATAACGAAGACATACACAATAACGATACAAACGTTGACAACTAGAAAGTCAGCTGGAATTGAGTCGATTTCTGGGCATATAATAAAGACAATGGAATGGGATATAATACCATATCTGAAGTACTAATTTGATTTCAGTTTGCATGAAGGAGTACCAAATAAACGGAGAATTGCTATAGTAGCCCCTATGTACAAAGAAAATGGTGATATACATCAAGCCGAAAATTACAGTACAGTCAGTTTGACATGTGTTGCATGTAAGTTTCGGAAACGCGTTCTTTCTGATTATATTAGACATGTTTGCTAAATTGATAACTGGTTCGGTAGAAAGCTGTTCGGGTTTAGGAAAGTTCATTCTACTGACGCGCTACTTGTAGGATTCCAGCAAGATATAGCAGATATTTTAGATTCTGGAGGTCAAGTAGACTGTATCGCAATTGACCTATCTAAGGCATTTGATGGGATAGATCCAGTGGCAGCGATAAGGACCCCGCAGACCCCGCGGGGCGGAGGGGCCCATGATTTGTGAGGGGCCCATGACTGTGCTATATCAACATTTTTTTAAAGCGTAGGCGATGTATGTTTTCCTGTTTCATTCTACCCACACACTCCTATACTGGCTAGTTTCACCCAGTTCCTCACTGCATTATAAGGAAACGCATACTGACCTAAAACGTGTAGCCTACTATGTGAATCTCATCTCAACACTCAGCTCCCGAGTTGAAATAAGAAACCGGCCTAATTTTAAAAAGGACATTATCAGCTTCAGACCAGTCATGTCAGAGCGTTCGTATGCTGTCAGGGTCTATCAATGCACTCGGGAGACTGCGGGTTCAAATCCCACTTTGGCTGTCCTGAAAATGCCCTTATCATTTGCATTACCAGGGAAGTACTGGAACCGTGAACGGTACTCTTACGAGAGCCGCAGACGGCTTCTTTCCGAATTCTTAACAAAATCTGGGGTAAAAGAAAAAACTACGAATAAGAGGATCGGGGCCTTAAAAAGCGTCATGCACATGTATTATTACTATTATTACTTTATTAGTATTATTATTATCGTCGTCGTTGCGTCGTTGTTCTTGATTGTAATAATACACAACCTTTACTACGAAATAAACTTGTAACATTCCTTATCTGGAAAAGAGGGGCCGAATTTTTAATTATTGCGGGTGGGGGGATCTTCTTAGCGCCGTTACTTGGTAGACTATGGGAAACTCCTGGCAAAAATGGGGGCAGTTAGACTAGAAAATAGCACTCTGAGAATTAGAGTAGTTGAAGCATTGGCTGATTCTGTAATAATTTAAAGGGGATTTCCTTAAGGCAGTATTAATGGACCTGTATATTATTTTATGTGAGGGTGTATCCGCGGTGATGTTAAAAACTTTCAGGGATGGTGGAGGACAGCAAATGTATCAATTTGAGATTAGGAACCGTAGTCCGGAAACGTTCGAGTCAAAAGTTATTAATAATTCAAATGGTTTAACGCCCGTCCGTTAGACGCTGAGGTGTCAGAATTTCGTCCTACAGTAGTTCTTTAATGTGCCGGAAGCCAACGACATGGGGTTGTCACATTTAAACACTCTTAAAAGCCACCGACCTCATTCGAGTTTGAACCCGTTAACTTGGGATTAGTAGTCCAACGCCGTATCCACTACACCACTGCAGCCGGCAGTCAAAAGTTAAAGCAAAAATCCGTCTGATACCTCCGAATGTACTGTACGCTACATGTGCTAAGAATGCAATAGGGGAGACAATCTCGACGAGCAGGAGAGGCTAGAATAGTAACGCAACGACTCCAATGCAGATGCCGTAATTTGTACAGAGTGCTCGGTGTGAGATGTCTGTACTTTAGCCTTCAGTCTGTGTTTACGGGTTGAAGTGGTATGTTGATCAGCCCCATCCAAATGTAGTTGTATCCGGTTACGAACTTGCAGATGCGGTGTTTTTGCATGCGCAAGCGAATGGAAACCACAGAGAAGCCGAACGGTTGTACAGGACCAAAATATCCACGTAGGAGACAAACGACTCACACCATTTTTCCACGATTGTTCCAACGATTAAGTGTAACAGGGCAATTGGTACCGCAGTACAACGACCGAGGAGGATGGCGAATTACACGGACTCCCGATTCAGAAGATGCAGTGCTTACTCGCGTGCATGAGGCGCCTGCATTTAGCACTGGACCAGTAGCACGTGAAATGATTGTTTCGCATATGACAGTGGGGCGAGTATCACGTGAAATGCAGCTACGCCCCCACCATCCATAGAAAGTGCAGGCTTTGAGAGCTGCTGACTTCTCACCTCGAGTAATGTTCAGCCAATAGATCCTGCAGCGCTTTGAGGTCGATCCTCACTTTCCTGCGTATGTGCTTCTCACAGATGAAGCCTGTATCACCATAGACGGAATGATAAATTGTCACAATAGTCATGTTTTGGCCGATGAAAATCCCCACGCTACAGCTGTGAAGAGCCATCAGCACAAACTTTCAGTCAACGTGTGGGCAGGCATAATCAGTGATTACGTAGTAGGCCCCTTTTCTTCTTCCTCCTCGCCTAAATGCAGCAGTGTACACAGTAGTGCTCAGCGATGTACTACCCACGTTCCTGGAACACATCCCACTTACCCTTCGTCAACGGATGTGGTTCCAAAATGACGGAGCCCCATCTCACTTTGGACTGATGGTTCGTGAACACCTGGATCAGACATTAATTGCAAAGTGGATAGGAGGAGGAGGTCCTGTTTTGTGGCCCACTCGTATACCTGATCTCACCTCAAATGAGTTCTTCTTTCGGGGCTGTGTGTATGAGACACGTGTCGAGACTGAAGGGGATGTCTTAGCAAGAATTCTTACTGCCTGCGACGCTGTTAGAAACGACACCGTAGATATTCGAACGTGTATGAGAAAACGTAGTGCGACGTTGGCATACCTGCATTGAGGCAGGGGGACACCATTTCGAACATTTGGAAATGGAGCACCTAGTGAACCTTGTGCAGGTAAACGGACTTAAATGAGTAAAAGTTTCCTTAACGATTGACTCGATCGTTTCTGGAAACGGGTCCTTATCTCAAACTCATCCATTTTCCGTCCATCATCATCATTGAAAGATTATAGCGTTATCACAGATACACTCTGTATGTAAATGATTCGAGTAAAGATCTGGAATCAGAGATAAGGCTTTATGCAGATGTTGTTCTTCCGTTCAGTGTAATAAATAAGTTACAAGATTGTGAGCAACTACAAGTAGACATGGACAATATTGTGAGACAAACAGCAGGCAGTGGTGTAATGATAAACGTGGTTAAAAGTTAGGTTGTGAAATTTAACTAATGGGAAAATTCCTCTCAGTTTCAATGACTGCGTTGATAGGGTGAAGGTTCTCTACGGGGATCACTGTAAGTACCTGGGTGTTAATATAAAGAAAGACCTTCAGAGGTAATCACATAAACGGGATTGTAAATAAAGTTTACAGATCTCCGCACATGGTTATGTGTGTATTTATGGGCTGTAGTAAGGATGTAAAGGAGAGGGCACATAAGTCTCTGGTAAGACCCCATCTAGAGTATGGTTCCATTGTATGGGAGCCTCACCAGGATTACTTGATTAGAGAACTTGAAAAATTCAAAGAAAGGCAGCTTGATTTGTTCAGGGTGATTTTCGACAAAAGAGTAGCGTGAAGAAAACGATGCAAAGTTTGGCCTTGGAAGAATGTGGGAGAAGGAGACGAGCTGTTCGACTAAGTGGTATGTACCGAGCTGCCAGTGGAGAGATAGCGCTGAATGACATTTGTAAACCAATAAACTTGAGTGGTGTTTTTAAAAGTAGGAACACAATATGAAGATAAAGTTGAAATTCAAGAGGACAAATTGAGACAAATATTCGTTTATAGGCAGAGGAAGTAGGGATTGAAATAATTTACGAAGAGGGATGTTAAATGTCCAAATTCATTGCAATTATTCAAGACTAGCAAGATACCCGTGCTTCGCTACGGTATTATAATGAAATCTGCAATTGAATGCTTAACGTTTTATATATAATCCTCCGAAATTCGCAATCTGACTCGTTTTCTGAGAGAATCCGCCAAAATTCGTGATCTGGCTCTTTTTCTGAGAGATTACGCCAAAGTTCCTCCCATTTTTCAATCCTCCCTTCCAGCAATCGATTTCGTACATCCCGGGCTAGGTCCAGGTATTCTACTTTGTCAGTTGGGTCCCTAAATCTTTGCCATCTTTTCCTATAAGCATTTTTAATATAGATCAAATCCTTGAGAAGATCCGGCGTGGTGTCGTCTTGGGTGCCCTTGCAGTACTGAACCTGCGGCCGGACTGCAACCTTAGTCATTACCCGGCCAGGACCCGCTTTCAGCGGTCCAGTGCATTATTATTATTATTATTATTATTATTATTATTATTATTATTATTATTATTGATGTTCTGGACCCCACAGCAAGATGCAAGACCGCTACTTGGCGGTAAATTACATCAGCTGCCATTGTCATTGCGTAGGCAAGTGCGCGGGATTTCTGTTGATACGAATGATATACTTCCGTGCATTATTGACCTTATTATAGAGGTGAACAATTGCACGGTCAATGTCATTCCTATCGTTTATTTTAAATGTGTTTAAACTTTTATTTTTATGCCAGGAGAATCTACTCTAATCTAACTTTATGTTCGTCAAAGGAAAAGATGGCTCTTGAAAACGAACCCAGGAAAGATTAAAAATGATCAGTTTATGATCAGAATAAGTACATTATGAACAGTAAAATCAATTGTTCTCAACTCCTTTTCCACCCCACGGCCGTTAAGTTGATTTACTCTCCACACCCCCCCCCCCCCCTCCTCCGCCCCCAAAAGAGAAGGCGTGTTTCTTTATGTTTAAAGGAGATTCCAAATACCAATGTTCACGCCTGTTACCTTCAGTTCTGGGATATAAGTATCCTCATAGAAAAAATCATTTCTTTTCATTTCTTTCATCCTCCCACCCCCCTCCCTGTCTTGTGTGAATTTACCAACAAAAATACTTGTTTCTTTAATGGTAAATGATCTTCTAAATACCAATTATCACGACTCTAACATCTTCAGTTTTGAGATGTGTCCTCATGAAAGGAATTCAACTCCTATTCAGCCCCGCCCCTACAGATGATTTCCGCCCTCCGCCCCCCCAAAAGCGATCTTCTTTGTTTTTAAATAAAATGCAAATATCATTTTTCAAGTCTGTAACAACATTAGTTTTTATTAGAAATAAGTATTCTAAAAAATTAATTGAATTAATTTTCAATTCTTTCACCTCCTCCCTCCCCCCTTCATTGGATTTTCTGGGAATACCGGTTTCTTTACTTTTAAAGCACATTCTAAATACCAATTTTCACGTTTTCAAAATCTTTCGTTTTAGAGATAATAGTATCTTCATACAAACAATTCAACTAATTTTTCAATTTCACCCCCCTCCCCCGGTTTTAGAGGACTTCCGAAAATAAAAATACGTATTTATATAATTATTTTTAAAGGAGATTCCAAATATTAAATTTAATGTCTGTAACATCTTCAGTTTTTGAGATATCAGTAGCCTAATTAAAATAATTCAACCCCATTTTCAATCACATTTACCCCACCACACAAGTGCTTTTCCAGAAAACAAAAATAAATGTTTCTTTATTTTTAACAGAGAAAAAATACTATTTTTCACTTCGGTAACATGTTAAGTTTTTTAGATATACTGTAGAAGTGCTAATTTTAAAATTTTACCCCCTTTTCAGTTCCCCTTAAGTAAAGTTTCCCAAAACAAATCACCTATGTTTCTTTAATTTTACGGGAGATTCCGAATACCAATTTTTACGCCTGTAGCGTTTTACGTTTCTGAGATATGCTGTAGATATAGTCATTCTAAAAATTCAACCCAATTTGTCACTCCTATTTATAACCCCCGTTAATTCGATTTTCCAAAAACAAAAAAGATACACGTTTCTTTATTTTTAAGGGAGATCCCAATACCAATTTCAGGTCTGTAATATCTTCAGTTTCTGAGATTTAAGTAACAACATTAAAGGCATTCAACCACCTTTTCACCCTTTTACACCCTTCCTATTGGGATTTTCTAAGAACAGGAGAAATGCGTGTTTCCTTATTCTAAAGGAGATTCTAAATACCAATTATCTGTAAACTTTAAACGTTTTGAGATATAGAAACACTCATTTTAAAAATTCACCCTCCTTTTCACCCCCACATTAATTGGATTTTCCAAAAACCAGAAATATGTGATTCTTTATATTTAAAGGAGATCTTAAATACCAGGTTCCAGGTCTGTAATATCTTCAGTTTCCGAGATATAAGTATCTTCATTAACGGCATTCAACCCATTTTTCAACCCTTTTCAGCCCTCCTATTGGGATTTTCCGAAAACAAAAAATTCGTGTTTCTTAATATTTAAATGAGACTCTAAATACCAATTTTTAAATCTGTAAACTTTTCAAGTTTTGGGATATAGATACACTCATTTTATAAATTCAGCCCAATTTCACCCTCATATTAATTAGATTTTCCAAAAATAAATAATACGTGTCCCTTAATTTTTAAAGGACATCCCAAATACCAATTTTCATGTCTGTAATATCTTCAGTTTCTGAGATATAAGTATCCTCATTAAGGGCATTAAGGACAGTCTTCAGCGTGAATATTGCCTTGGAATGTTGTCTGTTGAGTTTCCCGTGGTCAGGGGCGTATTCTCCTTGCATGCTGGCATTCATTGCATGCGTTATGATAGGGCGATGAACTGTCTGAAGTACGATTTGAGGTTATTTCATGTCAAGTATTGACAATTTCATCTGTCAGAAGTTCCACATTATTTTCTGCGCAACTGCACTAGTTCTGTTGCTTGACTACCTGTGGTGCTGGTGTAGTCTCGCCATCTAATCCACTGCAGATAGAGAGAACAAATGGAGAAGTTAAGGGCGCAACGCATTCAATTTTAAAGTGTATTCGGGGGCAGACATTATTCTGAAACCCTCCGAAAGATGTCGTAGCAATTGAAATTTGGTCACCATCCATGTGCTACGCTCTGCTATCTGTTAACAACTTGCAGAAAGTCGGCACGTCCATGCTTACAGCGAGCGGGAACCACTGATTTCCCCCTAGCGAGAACCCAACGTGAAGAAAGTGACCACTGTCACTGGGGTGATTTACTTCCTGTGCTTGAATGGTGGCTGACCAGGGAGTTCATTCATTGTGCATCATGTTGACTAGTGAATTCATTAATTGTGTGTTGTTTCTGTCCTATTCCTCGTGTTCGATGTTTTATGTATTAACGGTAGATGAGTCTAAAACGGCCTGCTTCTGTGGTGTAGTGGTTAGTGTGATTAGCTGCCACCCCCGGAGGCCAGGATAGTTCGATTCCCGGCTCTGCCACGAAATTTGGAAAAAGTGGTACGAGGACTAGAACGGGGTCCACTCAGCCTCGCTAAGTCAACTGAGTTTGATTCCCATCTCAGCCATCCTTGAAGTAGTTTTACTGTTTTTTCCCACTTCTCCTCCAGGCAAATGCCAGGATGAAAGCTAAAGAACACGGCCGCTTCCTTCCCCCACCGAAGGCCCCTGTTCGGCATACAAGGTGAGGCTGCCTGGTCGAGGTACTACTCCTATTTCCCAGTTGTATCCTTGACTAAATGTCTCACGCTCTAGGGCACTGCCCTTGAGGCGGGAGAGGTGGGATCCTTCGCTGAGTCCGAGGGAAAGGTCAACCCTGGAAGGTAAACGGAGTAAGAAAGAAAGAAAGAGTCTACGAAATGCCTTTTACAACGCGTTCGTTTGATGAAAAATTTACATTTAAATTTAAAAAATCGAAAAGAATTATGTTCGCACGTACAATGCAGAAACTTACAGTAAAACTGCCTGGCTCTCAGATACGTTCATGTTGTTATCGGATTGCTTGATTCCTATAATGTGAGTTCTGATAGGACAGTGAATGCATTGGTGAGACTTGCGATTGAGCGTCTGGATAACTTTGACTGCCGTGAAGAATTAGTTGCGCAGAATTTCGATGGAGCGGTGGTGGTTGCAGGTCAGCTGAATGGTGTGAAAGCGAAATTAAAAGAAGTGGTTTCTGAGGTTGTATTCACCCACTGCTTCGCGCACAAACTTAATTTAATTCTTTCTCAGGCCGTGTCATGCGCGAAAGAATGTCGTATGTTCTTCGCAACGATGAGTGGTTTTGCGACATTCTTAGCAGTTCTTCTGAGAGAACTAACCTGCTGGACAGTATCCTCAAGAAAAGGTTTCAACGAGCTCGATAGCTGCAGTCGCTTAAGTGCGGCCAGTATCCAGTATTCTGGAGATAGTAGGTTCGAACCCCACTGTCGGCAGCCCTGAAGATGGTTTTCCTTCCAACTCCTAGCTCTTTCCTGTCCCATCGTCGCCATAAGATCTATCCGTGTCGGTGCGACGTAAAGCTACTAGCAGAGCAAAAAGAAACGGTTTCCTAAGCTAACTTCAACAAGGTGGAACTATTCCAGCGTATTAATATAGACCATCGCGGAATATCGTACTCCTCTCCAAGAGCTTTACAAAAGTGTTTCGAAAGAACCTGGGAACTGGGATAACCTTACAGTTAATGTGGCAAGCGGGTTTCCTGCGAAATTAACGGAATTTCAGTTCAATTTTCTTCTGAATATTTCACTAGCCAACATGATTTTGCGGTAAAATAGGAAATATGTAATTCTTATGGAAATCGCTGCCCTGATTCCGAGAACGGTGCTATTTTTTCCTATCACGTCTAGTTTTGACGCAATTCGGGGTTTTATTATCTGCATAAATTCGTAAGATGTAAGAGAGATGCTCTCGCGCAACTTTTTTTAGAATACAATTATGTGATTTGATTTGTTACTGTTTGCATTTTATTATAGGTTTATTGCTGTCTAAATTATCATTTTGTAGTTGGGGGTTTCCTGGTAAATTCATAACAAACTCCCCCAGATACGTAATATACCGCGAGGTATGTAGGATTGAAGATAAGACAGTTGAGCGTTTGTCTTTCATTTTAGACCACTTGAATAAACAGACGTGTTAAAAGCACCAGCCCTTCTGCAATTATTATGATGGATGATAAAGCAGTTTTATTTCAAAGATAACAGTCCGAAAGTATTATACTCACGAAGATGGACTTGTATTTTGTACGGATGTTTCAAATCTTCTGCGTCAATTGGGAGAGAAAGAGTATGATCCTAGTAACTGGCGTGTTTTTATTGACTCTTTGCTTCATAACACAAATGTTCTGGCATCCGTACCACTTGCACACTCCACAAAAAGTCTGAAACATACGAGACCTTAACGTTGGTGCTTGAAAAAATTAAATATCATGGGTGGCAAATTTGCGGTGATTTGAAGGTCATTGTATTGTTGCTGGGACAACAAAAAGGCTATACAAAATGTCCCTGTTTCCTATGCGAATGGGATAGCAGGGCACGGGATAAACACTGGGATACGGTGAATTTGCCAGAAAGGAAACAACTACAACCAGGATCCCAGAATGTCTTGAATGTAAGTCTTATTGACCGTGAAAAAATTCTACTTCCACCCTTGCACATCAAATTAGGATTGATGAAACAGTATGTCAAGGCATTAGATAAAAGTAGCCTATGCTTCCAATAGTTATCCACTACATTTCCCTCATTATCAGATGCAAAAATCAAAGAAGGCGTATTTGATGGACCGCAGATTCGTAAAGGGGCTGCCTGGTCGAGGCGGTAAAGGCGTACTCGGTTCGCCCGGAAGGACGTGGGTTCGTATCCCCGTCAGGAAGTCGTAAAATTTAAGAAACGAGATTTCCACTTCCGGAGGTGCATATGGCCCTGAGGTTCAGTCAGCCTACACCAAAAATGAGTACCACGTTAATTCCTGTGTGCAAAGGCGACCGGGTGTAGAGCTAACACTCTACCCCATCACGTGCCGAGGTTAACAATGGTGGAAGCCTTTACCTTCCACTCCTCCAAGGGCCTTCATGGCCTGTACGGAGGTGACTTTGCTTTGCTTACAGATTCGTAAACTGATGGAGGATAAAAATTCCACAGACACGATGACCAAAATCGAGAAAGAGGCATGAAACGCATTCAAAGATATAGTGACTAAATTCCTTGGCAACATTACGGACCCTCAATACAAAGAAATTGTAAGGAAAATATTGGTAAAGTTTAAGTAACTCGGTTGTAATATGAGCCTTAAGTTTCATTTCTTAGCTTCGCATCGGGATTATTTCCCTCCAAATTTAGGAGCTGTCAGTGAAGTACAAGGTGAAAGGTTTCACCAGGATCTCAAAGATGCAAAACGACGCTATCAGGGACGTTGGGATGTGAATATGATGGCCGATTACTGTTGGTCGATTGCACGAGACGACCCTTCTAGAGATCATTCAAGAACTTCAAAAACCTGGAAATTCCACCGAAAACGGGAAAAGACGGAGGTGTGAATCTAACCTGCACATAACATAAGTAACAAAACTATGTATGTTTAACCATGTAATTTTTATTCAAGGTACGGTTATATTAATTTAAAAGCAACTGTACAGCCGAAACTAAATATTCGCTTTATGATTCAGTTTCACGAATTTCAATATACATTAAAAATATAATACAAACCATCTACTTGCTTACAAAGCAGCATTTATGTGTATTTAATGCATGCAAAATATGATTACGTTTTCCAAGCTGAAATTTACATTAATATATCAAATTTAATCAATACTAAGTATCAACAATTTTATGTGAAACAAGATAGTATTTTGTAAAATTGCCACTAAACCAGACGTGATACGCAAAAACTAATTTTTTCTCGAATTCTGCGTTAAGAAATTCATAAAACCCACCTACGTTTTGTTTTTACCGCACAATAAAGGTTTTTTGGCAGGCTATGAGTGAAATGTTTTCATTGACTGATGTCACATATAGGCCTAACATTCTCCAATCTAGGACTCTAGACATTGCATTTTGCACCAGCGAAGTGAATTAATTAGAAACTTAAGTGTCAATAATGCGATACAGTGGATTTGCTACTGTCTGGGAGAGAACAGAAGATCTATTTGATCCACCAATGAAAAGAAGAGAGGAAGAAACATTTTCGGCTATAGATGAGTATAGGAGGGTTTACCTGGAAATACATTTTTTTCCTATTAAAATGTCGCTTCGGTTCATTAGGAGCTTTATCCTTCACTGACCGAGCTCGATAGCTGCAGTCGCTTAAGTGCGGCCAGTATTCAGTATTCGGGAGATAGTAGGTTCGAACCCCACTGTCGGCAGCCCTGAAAATGGTTTTCCGTGGTTTCCCATTTTCACACCAGGCAAATGCTGGGGCTGTACCTTAATTAAGGCCACGGCCGCTTCCTTCCCACTCCTAGCCCTTCCCTGTCCCACCGTCGCCATAAGACCTATCTGAGTCGGTGCGACGTAAAGCAACTAGCAAATATCCTTCACTGAAATGATTGAGTGCAAGATATTTTTATTTTTTCTGGTGATTTTCCTAAAGAGCAGTTCAGTGAATTGATTAAAATCTATGGGAAATATTTTGATATAGTACGACTTAAATCCAAATTGAGGGCAATGTTCACTTCTAAACGGTTCAAAGATAACACAGTGGCTCAAATCCAGAAGTTCCTATTGACCAGTGGTCTCCACAGCGGACTTCTCCACCTTTATAAGTCAGAGTCGTCTCTCTGCATTAGGTATGATGTCTATAGAAAAGTATCTTCTTGTTGAAATGAAATCACGTGAGGACTTCTACAGTGACGTCACCAAGGAATTCTGCAAAGAGTATCGCAGGATGGAGTTCACCTACATGTAATTAGGGTGAGTAAAATTCGAATTTGCTTACGGTACTACATTTTGTCAATGCCCGTAGTGCAGCTGCTTATTCTCAACAGTACAGAAGCTAGTGGTGGGAGACGGTCCGTCACTTCCCCTTAAACTGACCTTGGGCTGACAACCGACTTAACATTGGGCGCAGTTGCATTCGGCCTAATTAAAGGATCTGGAAATACCACTGACCATGGGCGCAGTTCCATATCCCCCGTTTGGAGTATATAGACGCTGTATTGAAACCAATGGTGATGAAAAAGGATATTTCCATAATTTCCTGTTTCGTCTCCTTTGTTCCGCTAGTGAGTCTTTATTCCAACTTTTAAGTGCGAATCGCCCCGGCATCCGGTACCTTCCAGTACCCACAAACATGAGATTTCATCACATGAATCCGTTATGTCACTTGAATCAGGTTCCCTTCGTTCGTAAAGTTGGATTATTCTGCAATAGAGGCATATTTCTCAATCAAGGAGAAGAGCGCCTTTCTCGACAATCTTGAGAAGAATGTAGTGATATAGTTGGGGACAAAACATGACGGCCTCAGTTCCTAGAAGCGAGCAGTCAATCACATCCCGCACCCTGCTGAGTTAACGAGTTCTAAGTGATCCTTGTTTGTTTTGGAGAGGCTGCCAAAACACTTTCTTCCTCACTCTCTGTAGGATTTACCCTTTCTTCGTGTAGAGTGTAGTAGCCGATTTGGCAACTCTGGCTGCATTAGAGGCAGTAAATCTTATAAGTCGCTAATAGACACGGAGCTGCCGCTGGAAATCAGTGGTGTGAGGCGAGGTCGTCATGATTTGTCCCCAACTATAAGCACCTTTGTAATTAAATAGTATTTTACCGTTTACCTGTTGTCTTAAAACACATCCTACTTACCTATTTTATTGAGGAAGATACCTCTATCTTTGAAAAAACATACTATTCTACCATTTATCAGATATGTTTAAAGGAATGTAGCCTTTCCTGCAATAAAGAGAGATGTTTCTTTGATATACAATACAGTTTTACTGACTTGTTTACTCAAGAAGTTAGTAAAATAACCACCTAATCGATACTTATTTACGGAAAATATTCCACTCTCTCTTATTGGAGATTTACCTTTCTTGTGCGGTAGCCGTCTAAATTGCCTAGGTTCAAAGCGCTCAACGTGGGCTTCCTTTTACTCTTATGATGCATGTCTTAAATGTTTTATAAGAATGATAGATAATAAACAGCAGATTTACATAATCACTGTTCTGACATTCTGGAAATTCAGATATTAACGTTTATACCTACCGTCTATCTTATAAAATGCACATTAGTAACGCAAGTAGATTTACTTCATACTTATAAACTAACTATACAAACCGTAGGTAGATACAAAGCCCTCCTTATCTTACATTCATTTGCCTTATATTTCTAAAATAACTTAATCTTCAGTCGGCGCGCAGATGAACTCGAAAGATGTGCATACAAAACCTTAAACTTTATTGAGATTCCCTTTCAGAGAAGAAACATTAACCTCTGAATCTCATTTGTTCTCTACATTGTGAGTCAAGTCCTGTCACTGCCTTTTATGTAGCAAAGGGAAGGTTTAAATGGCTACCTCGGCATGGATGAGCGGGTCTATTGTCTCCAGCAGTATGCAGGGCTATTATTGTTTCAGCTATATAGATGAGGTTTTAATCAGAAGTGCAGATCCAATAGGACGTTCTTGTGACAGACCAACTCTCGGTAATATACTTTCTAACAGCTTCAAGAGTGACACAAAATACTATTGGCGTAGCATCAGGGAAGTTCATTATTTTAGAGAATGAGGGGAATGTATTTTGAGCATTCAGCCTGAAGGCTCAAAAGGCTGTTTGGATCCTCAACAGCTCCAACTTTTGCTGTCAGACATTGATTAGGTGTCACTGAAGAGGCGTATTAGGGAAATGAGCCAGAAGTTGCTATTGCATATCCGTCTGCCAGCCCAATTAAATGCAAGCACAACCCTTCTCTAGGAGTTACATTTTCATATAATCCGTATTTGGGACTGGCTGCTTAAGGATTGGTATTATTAGCATCGGTCATACGTCTGTCACTTTCGTATTGTCGAAACTAAGGATGAGAGTGAGACAGAAATATTAAAGTGACAAATTTGTTCTAACCTATACCAGAAAACAGGTAGTGGTGATTACTATTATAAGAGGAAGTACAAGTTGACAACCACCATTTGTTACCACTAACCAGAAGGAAAGTGGAAGAGATCCAACACTTCGAAGAATAAAGGTATCGGCAAATGAAAGGGAAGGGCCACGAAGGGCTCGAAAATGAAAGCCTTCTTACGCTTTGCAAACCTAAAACCGTCTGAGTCAGAATGGAACAAGAGTGAACAAGGGACGTCCTATAGCAAAGATGAAAGTGAGGAGTATGTCGCAAGTAAGTGCAGTCGAACCAAGTGAAGTGATGCATTAAAATAATATTAGATTAGGAAATGAAGTCTTTAAAGAAGTAGATGCATACTGTTACTTGGATAGTATAGGGCACCAGGAAATGTTCTCCGCAGTGCCTACGTGCTGCTGCGCGAGGTGGCATCAGCATTTAGATTGGCAGCACGGCTGCTGCCTCTTATATCAAAACAAACAAACAAACAAACAATAAACAGTAAACTTTGTACTCACTACATCAATTCATAACAGATGTTGAAAGTGTTATCCTTGTGTTCGAAGACAGACTTCAACACGTCTACACATATTGTCGAAGACTTTCACTAGAGTATCTTGCGTAATGGACAGGACATTTTTAATGATATTCATTTTAAGTTCATCAATCCATTTTCGTCTTTTAAAAGCGTAGGCCTGCCTGTTTCTGGTACATCGTGAACTGAGCCGGTCACACGAAATTTACTTATCAAATCCCGAACGGTATTCCGGTTTGGACACTTTGAATTAGGAAACCGCGCCTGAAATTTTAGTTATACATTTTCTGTAACCCGATCGTTTTCGCAAAAACTCGTATTCCACCAAAAAAAAGCTCTCCCTTCAGTAGTAAACATTACCGCTTTCATCCTGTTGCACTATTCCAAAAATCTGTCTGAATGCTCGCTTAAAGCAGTACGCACTGACGATTTCGACAGCCCACAGCTCATATGTGTGGCCTTCCCTGTACTGCTATCTTGTTGACCTTGGCCACTCGGCGAGCGAGGGAGACAGATATGACACCGTGCTGCCAACTAAACTGCTGATGTACCCTCACGCAGCAGCAGGCAGACACTGCGGAGAACATTTCCAGGCGCCTGTTAGAATAACTAATGATGGCAGAAGTAAGGAGGACATAAAATGCGCAATAGCACAAGCCAGGATTCAGACTAAATGAACCATAGTCACCAAACAATGCTCTCAACTTGGGAGCTCCTTGTCCCACTTTTAGTTGCCTTTTATTGCTATCAGGGGATACCCATTGGTGTATTCTACGCCCCCCTCTACAGGGATGTACCAGAAGAAGACACGAGGTCACTCCAGAAAATGTAGGTACTTCGTAACTATTCGAGTAAAGTCGTCGACTGCTTTAAAAAACCCTCACAGAACATCCTCTCTTACCAGTACACTGGTATTCAATTTTTTTGTTTTTGTTTTTACAAGAATCTTTACGTCGCACCGGCACAGGATATCAAAACTCTGGGGTTTGCCGATGATAATGTTATTTTATCTCAGTCTACAGAAGATCTGGAGAAATTGCTGAACAGTATGGAGACCGACTTGGAGAAGAATTACAGATTGAAAATTAATCAATCCAAAACAAAAGTAATGGAGTGCAGTCGAACGAAGTCGGGTGATGCATTAAATATTAGATTAGGAAATGAAATCTTAAAAGAAGTAGATGCATATTGTTACTGGTCTTATAAGGGAATTTTATCGGATCAGCGCCAAAACATCACAATTGAAAATATGGAGAAGTGCTTGGTGACATACTGGGCATCAACCGTACTAATTGTGTTACTTACCAGGGGTTTGAATATAGATTCTACATAAATGTTATTTAGTATTAAATTTTTTACAGCTACAACAAAGCTTGTGTACTATACTTCGCAATTCAGAGTGTATAATATTTTCAAATATTTGAAGTATTTTGAATATGCCTTTAATTTAATGATTGAATAAGTAAGTATACTTACTGTCAAAATTAGAAACCAGTAGACTATTTAAATTATCTAACGCAACAACGATATCTTTGTTGTGAAATATGGAGGTATTTAAAACAATTTGATTGTCCCATATCATAACCGTGAGTCATAATAAAAGGAATATTCGAACATTTTTCTCAGTTTAAGGCATTAATACTACTATTTCTTGTTATGAATATGACATACCAGTATTGAATTACATATTTTGTGAATATTACATATTTTACTGATATTTACTACATTTTCATATACACATTTTTCCCTCTGATGTTACATAAAAATCCGGGTCCTAGTGATAGCTCCACCAACTATCAAGCCGGTGGAAGGAGGCGTATATCATTGTGAAGTGAGGCAGTGATTGACGCGCTGCATAATGCATTCCTACGACTCTTCGTCTCAAGCACGGAGGGTTGAATGCTGTTCTGGTTGCAGTATCCCGTGTTCAATGTATTTGTGAAGCCACTTTCTCTAACTTTAGAAGGTGCACTCGGAAAATTACAATTGGAACTCTTGGTTGTACAGTGCCTTTATGCTAGGTTATCAGTCCGAGGCCGGAATCGGACCCGGTCCTCCGAGGACGGCAACTAATAACATTAACCGTTACACTACGGAGGCGGACGCGAATGGCTCTGTAAACAATAGTGTCATCAGCGTAATGTGCCATAGTGGACGATACACATCCTCGTAGTTCCAGCGTAAAGATCGTGTACAGAATCCGCCCTATCGCACTTCCCTGAATCACACCCGAGGTGACAAAAATTTGGTCTGATGTGGCCCCACTGAACACAACGCACTGCGTTCGACGTACCAGGAATGATCGAGATCATGCCAGCAGATTGCTTTGAATGCCATACTTGTTAACTTTTAACAAGAGTCGTTGATTAGGTACCTGATCAAAGGCCTTACTCCAATCGAGAGTTACGCAGTACACTTGGGAGATATTAGATTGTTCCAGGGAATGTTGCCACTCATCAATTACTGTTGTTAAAAGTGCAGTACCGGATTTTTCAGGGAGGAATCCGTGTTGGTTGTTATTCAACAGGTTTCTCTCATTCAGAAAATCCAGCACATGTTTAGCAATTAGGTGTTCAATGCATTTACATAAATCAGATGTAATAGAGACTGGGCGATAGTTGTCTACATTTTCCCTTTCGCCGTCTTTGAAAACGGGAACGACGTTTGCTTTCTTCCATTCATCTGACACAGTCCCACTGTTCATAGAAATGTTAAATGTTGCACAAAGGGAAGGTGAACAGCGGTGGAGACTTCTGATCGTCATGTTATCTGGGCCGTTCGATGCATGGGGTCTAGTTCTTCGAAGACTTGCTACGACCTCGTTAGCAGTGAAGCAGATGCTAGTTAGGGGTAGAAGGGAGGGGTTGTGCTTGTAGTTAACATGTCTTCGTCCTTGTTAGCCGTGGTGAAGTTATTTTTTTTAATTTGCTGTTAAATGTGTCTGCTATTTCGTGGGCAGAGGAAATTGATAGTCCATTGTATTGGAAGGCGGATGGAGCACTGTTGCCGCTTTTGTTTCTGATGAAAGCCTATAGCTCTTTACTATTGGAACTAAGGCTGTGGATATATGAACTGTAAGTATCACGGAGTAATGATTTGATTTTGTTCCTAGCCAGTCTGTACTTCTAGAGTTGCGTTGTTCTTGCTCCTTGACGGGATAGCTCTCGGAAGCAAGTCTTCGTAGTCCAAGTGTTCAGCCCCTCTACATCTATAATCACATTAGGCAAAATATGAACAGCCTTAACTATCAGTTCCGTTGTTTTGTCTTTTTGACTACAACTGAGAGCTACCAGCAGCGTGTGGGCGGGACTGCTGCAGGGTAAAAGCTCCATGGCGAACAGTCTAGCTAGTCAGCAGCGAGGTGCTAGGGCGAGCATCCATGTGACAGCAGCGAAGTTACAGCATAAACGTACCCATACCCGTAAGTCAGTCCTAATATTGTAGAATGTCTAAGAAACAAAGCTGAAAAAATCAAGCAGAGAGCAATTACGCTAACCTCAATATTACAGAGGCGGCTATTGCACTAGTGATGTTCCCTCAATTAACACCGGAAAGGGGCGTTCTCATGTTGTAATGGCCTCAGGATTAATATTACTTGGCACTGAGCGGGGTTTAAAAAATATTCTTTACCCCCACACTGCAGACGGCTTAAAGAAAAATGCCAACACAGAATACTATGTCTTTAATTACCAACAACTGTACATCAGATTACATAGTTCATTTTACATTTAATCTGGGCACAGTCTTCTTTGATGTCTGTCAGCCATATTATATCTACGTTCAAGTAGAGTGAATATCTCGAAAGTTAAATAATACAAAACAGAAAATGATATATAACAACTATTCTAATTAATGTTTTTGCTCTTACGTACCATTAGCTACCCTCTATGATTCCTAGAGACGCCGAGTTGCCGGATCTTTGTCCCGCCGAAGTTCATTTACGTGTCCACAAATCTACCGACACGAGACTGGCGTATTTGAGTATCTTCAAACACCAACGGACTGGGCTGGTATTTAACCTTTCCAACTGTGGGCTCTACCGTCTCAGCCACTCAGCCCGACAAAATACTATCCTTGTCTCTATTGGTTTTACGTCGCACCGAATCAGACAGGTCTAATTGTTATCGACGGGACAGGAAGCGTCCGTGACATAACGTACAGTCACAGCATTTTCCTGCTGTGTAAATGAGAAAAACGGAAAACCATCTTCAGGGCTGGCGACCGTGAGTTGGAACCCACCATCTCCCGAATGCAAGTTCACAGCTACGTGACTCGAATCGCGAAGCAAAATCACTCGGTAATATTGCTTTCATTAAAGGGACTCTTTCAATACATATTGGTAGCAGGAAGGTGTTTGATCGCAGCAAACGCAATTGCAAAGCACTGATAAGAACGTATTGTGGCAAAAAAAAAGTTTGCTCTCTCCAATTTCACTCTTGCTACGAAAGAATATAATTCTTTAACGCTTTCTTCAATGAATGTTAAAGGTGAAACGGGCTTTTACAAGTCGCTTGAGGACTCATTATTTTTTGCCACGTCACGTTGACCAACCCATGTGACACCGAGTCCACCAGTCACTCAAAGAAGGATTCCTTCATCGTCAATTTCTCCCACGCAGAGTATGTACTGTCTACGGAGAATCTTATAGCACAGAGCATTTCATCGTTCCCTTTCTTCCACCTTGCTCAAAGGTTCTTCAACATCCTCCATGCCAGCTTGCTCAGAAGACCAGCTCATTACTTTTCCTCTGTCGATAAGCGAGACTGTTGATATCGAATCCTGTCATTTCTTGGGGATCATGTTAGTATTCATACTGTGAAAATGTTGTTCTGTCTTGATGTCACCGAGTGTTTGGCTGCCCGGTTTGGGTCACGTAGCTATCAGCTCGCAATCGGGAGACAGTGAGTTCAAACTGATAAGGTTTGATTGAATAAGTTTGGAATTGATAAGGTTTCGGGGGATATACTAAAGACAATGGGTTGGGATATAGTACCATATCTGAAGTACTTGTTTGATTTTTGTTTGCATGAAGGAACTTTACCAAATGAATGGAGAGTTGCTATAGTAGCCCCTGTATATAAAGGAAAGGGTGATAGGCATAAAGCTGAAAATTACAGGCCAGTCAGTTTGACATGCATTGTATGTAAGCTTTGGGAAAACATTCTTTCTGATTATATAAGACATGTTTGCAAAATTAATAATTGGTTTGACAGAAGGCAGTTTGGATTTACGAAAGGTTATTCCACTGAAGCCCAACTTGTAGGATTCCAGCAAGATATAGCAGATATCCTGGATTCAGGTCAGTTGGACTGTATTGCCACTGACTTATCTAAGGCATTTGATAGGGTAGATCATGGGAAACTACTGGCCAAAATGAGTGCAATTGGACTTGACAAAAGAGTGACTGAATGGGTGGCTCTGTTTCTAGAAAATAGAACTCAGAGAATTAGAGTAGGTGAAGCTTTATCTGTCCCTGGACCTTTATGTTTTCTTATATATATCAATGATATGTGTAAAGAAGTGGAATCAGAGATAAGGCTTTTCGCAGATGATGTTATTCTGTACAGAGTAATAAATAAGTTACAAGATTGTGAGCAACTGCAAAATGACCTCGATAATGTTGTGAGATGGACAGTAGGCAATGGTATGATGATAAATGGGGATAAAAGTCAGGTTGTGAGTTTCATAAATAGGAAAAGTCCTCTCAGTTTTAATTACTGCGTTGATGGGGTGAAAGTTCCCTTTGGGGATCATTGTAAATACCTAGGTATGAATATATGGAAAGATCTTCAATGGGATAATCACATAAATATGATTGTAAATAAAGGGTACAGATCTCTGCACATGGTTATGAGAGTATTTAGGGGTTGTAGTAAGGATATAAAGGAGAGAGCATATTTGCCTCTGGTGAGACCTCAACTTGAGTATGGTTCCAGTGTATGGGACCCTTACCAGGATTACTTGATTAAGGAACTGGAAAAAATCCAAAGAAAAGCAGCTCGATTTGTTCTGGGCGATTTCCGACAAAAGAGTAGCGTTACAAAAATGTTGCAAAGTTTGGGCTGGGAAGACTTGGTAGAAAGGAGACTGGCTGCTCGACTAAGTGGTATGTTCCGAGCTGTCAGTGGAGAGATGACGTGGGAGGACATCAGTAGACGAATAAGTTTGGATGGTGTCTTTAAAAGTAGGAAAGATCACAATATGAAGATAAAGTTGGAATTCAAGAGGACAAATTGGGGCAAATATTCGGTTATAGGAAGGGGAGTTAGGGATTGGAATAACTTACCAAGGGAGATGTTCAATAAATTTCCAGTTTCTTTGCAATCATTTAAGAAAAGGGTAGGAAAACAACAGATAGGGAATCTGCCACCTGGGCGACTGCCCTAAATGCAGATCAGTAGTGATTGATTGATTGAACCCACTATCGGCTGCTCTGAAGATGATTTTTCATAGTTTCCCATCGAACCAGGTAAATGCGGGACTGTACCTTAATTAAGACTACGGTCGCTTCCTCCTCACTCCTAGCTCTCTCCTATCCTCGCCATAAGATCTACATGTATCGGGGCGACGTATAGCAAATTGCAAAGGAAATCTTAATGGCATGGAATGTTCGTGAAGAATTTCATCTTCGTTGGATGATATGCCTCCAAGTACGACACAGAATAGCAACTATTTCATGCGGGAGCTGATGCATTACGGATCGAATCTCACTTTACAGTGCATATGTGGAGATGCTGGGCCTACTTTTATAAGAGAGACTGTACTCTCACACGTAACGAAGATACATGGCCTACACAGCAACGCCAAGAAATAGTCAAGCTCTACGGACGATGAAGGTTATTGAAAGAATTGACGGTAAAAGGTTTAACTGCCCGTAAAATTGCCTATAAATGGGGTATCGTGTTTAGCTCTGTGGTCAACGATTTTTGTACACGGCAAAGTCACATGAGTGGATAAAATTGACTCTTCCAGCAGAGACCTTCGTGGTGATAATCTTTCTTTCAATCACCGACAAATAGCATCTGGTGATCTAGGGAAAACCTGTAGAGACCCAGAGTTGCACAGCGGCTAAACTCGGGCTGTCAGTGAAGTTTGCACTCGCATGTCGTCTTCATCACGAGTTGAAGCCAGTCAATCCTGTCTGTTTCCCGAAACGAATTAATTCATCCTTCCCTTTAATACTTCCACATTTCAAAGTGATACGCCATGTACCACTGTACTGCGTCTGAAGTTGTATCTGGTCTCAAAAATATGACAGTCCTTTAATTGAAGTTCCGTCCATCTTGTATTAGTGCTTGTCACAGAATTGGCTCTTTAACTTAAGGATATGTAAACATAAAACGTATAATTTACCAGTGGATGTATTAATATTTCTCAATTTCGGCTCAAATAAGTGAAATACATAATTTCTCCATCGAGGATTGAACTGCGACTCATTGAGCTATGTTAATACGTAAATACGGTGAATTGTTCTCTGTTAGTAGCGAAACCCAATGAGTGGTCTGAACACAGCAGCGCCCGTCACTCACATTATTAAAGTGAGGTAAGACGGATTATCATGTTATCATGCAAAAGGTCGATGATGTATCATTAAATATTCATCCGCGAATAACAGTATCCCCTTCAGAGCAGGCTTTCCTAAAGATAATACGGATTTCCTCCAACGTGACAAAATACTTCCATAGTTACGAATAGAGGAAGCCTTTACCTCTACTCTTCCAAAGGCTTCCATGCTTGTGTACGCAGATGATTTTGCACGGCTATGCTTTGACGAATTCATTTCATTTGTGAGTTCAAGCAATTTCAGTAAAATACGGATGATTTTGACTGAGAATTGATTGCATAATATTGCTCAGTTTATTTCATTATAGTAGCCTCCGTGGCTCAGGCGGCAGTGCATCGGCCTCTCACCGCTGAGTTCCGTGATTCAAATCCCGGTCACTCCATGCGCGATTTGTGCTGGACAAAGCGTAGACGGGATAGGTTTTTCTCCGGGTACACCGGTTTGTCCTGCCATCTTTCATTCCAGCGTCACCTTCCAATATCACATCGTTTCATCTGTCAGTCATTAATCGTTGCCTTGGAGGAGTGCGACAGGCATCAGCAGCCGGCACAGTTCCTAACCTCGCCGCCAGATGGGGATTCATTCATTCCATTCCTGACCCGGTTGAAAATGAAAACAGGCTGTGGAATTTTATATTTCATTATACTCTCATACTTAGAGAAGATACATCCTAAAGAGCGTTAAAGACTACCTGCTCTAGTCTGGTACCTTCCACGAAGCAACCTATCTTCGTACAACTTCTTCCGATAGGTATGACCGGCGTTATGGAAGTGTTAAAATTGTAAATAGACTCACTGCATTTCAGTTCAAATGACATCTTTTAGTATAAGGCTTGACACAATAATATGTCAGTACAAGTAGGTGATCAGCATAAACTTATGAGATCACTATATGACACAATCCAATCGTGTGAATTTCCTGCATTGTATAATACCCGTGGCTTTGGATACCTCTAAGGATCTTCTCCTACCAAGATGACTGCTACCCAGCAAGAGGGCTTGAAGTTGTTGAAGAGTCACACGTTCAGCCACATAACTTGCCTTCGCCGGACTGAGTGGCTCAGACGGTTGAGGCGCAGACCTTCTGATCCCAACCTGGCAGGTTCGATGCTGGCTCAGTCCGAAGGCATTTGAAAGTACTCAAATACGTCAGCCTCGTGTCGGAAAATGTACTGGTACGTAAAACAACTCCTACAGGACTAAATTCCGGCAGCTCTGCGTCTCCGAAAACCATAAAAGTAGTTAGTAGAACGTAAAGCAATTCGTTAATAATAATAATAATAATAATAATAATAATAATAATAATAATAACTTGCCTTCCTCGACTGTGGCCACTGCCTCAGCGGTATCAGAGAGCACCTCACGTGAACTCAAGAGGCTGATTGAACCTCTTGCCAGCATTTCGATCAGTATTAAAACCCATGAATAAACCGGCGACCGGGAATATATTGCCTCTGGTTAAAAGACGGACTAGCTACACCTACACCTAACAGGTTTCTTCTTCTCCTTCTTCCTCTTCTTCTTCTTCTTCTTCTTCTTCTTCTTCTCCTTCTACTAGCGCTTTTTCCCACACCTGTGGGGTCGCGAGTGCGAACTGTGTTGCACATGTGGATTTGGTCCTATTTTACGGCCGGATGCACTTCCCTACACCAATATCTATATTACAATATGATAAGTAGGCCTATATGTGTTAAGTGTTATTTTCAGATAATAAGGTTGTATAATAGAGTCTTCAGTATACGGGAATTAAAAATAATGTTCTTAATTTTCATTTTATAGTCTTGCTACATCCTGTCTGGAGGTTGAGTAAAATGTATACTGGGTGGTACAGCTGCCCCTATAACACTCAGTTTTATGCAACCCGCAGATTATAGCCTAACCTAAAATCATAAGCCTTGACTACTCACAGCGACGTATAGCCTTACTACGCTTTCAATATTTCGTTTATTTATGTAAACGAAATCAGCATTAACGATCAAATACCGAATGATGGTAAAGAATCGTGAAAATTCTGTATCACAGAATCTTCATGTACAGAGAATATGATGGCTGATTGACTACAAGTAGTGTTGATATAAGGCTGGCAGACGAGAGCTCGTGATAGACAAGCGTGCTCGAAGTTAGATGAGGAATGCGGTGCTCGTTAGTCGGAGGTTCGAATCCGTTATAGGACATTTTTTGTATTTCGTTGTTAGTTGTTCGTGTGAGTCGCGCTGTTGAAGGCAAATCTATATCATAATCAGTTCTCATGTTGCAGGTACTCTGTTATGTTCATTTTTAATTAGCTCTTAAAAGAGCTATTTGCAGTAAAATAAGCTGTTACCGACAGAGGTGCAATGGGCTTGTGCATGACCAGTCGATTCTTCTTCTTCTTTATCAGTTTACCCTCCATGGTCGGTTTTTCCCTCGGAGTCAGCGAGGGATCCCACCTCTACCTCCCAAGGGCAGTGTCCATGACGTCACGGTCACGTGGTCTTGACGTCACGACCACGTGCTACTGTTTACAAACAAGATAACGTGCTCGTATTGTGACAGCTGTCACCTTGACGAGTCCTAATCTCACTTTTGACCACGTGTTCGTGTTTTGGCGCGGAATTCGAATACGTAGGCGACCCTAACCTCACTGCTGTCATCTTGACGGGACTTAGCCACACACCACGTGCTTTTAACAGGTATGTGGCGCGGAATTTTGGAAAAGAGAATGACCCTAACCTCACAGCTGTCATCTTGACGGGACTTAGCCTCACACCACGTGCCTTATTGATTGATAGCTGTTAACACGACAGCGTGCTGAGGCTCGCAAAAGTGTAAGGCTAACCTCACAGGCTCTGGGGCCTAACTACACAGGACTTAGTTTTACGGCCAGATGCCCTTCCCGACGCTATCTTGCGTGATGCCCTTCCCGTTGCCATCTTGGAGGGGTCTAACCTTACCTGGGCCTAGTTTTACGCCGAGATGCCCTTTCCGACATCATCTTGCCAGTTTCCCATCCCGACACCATCTTAGAGGCTTTACGTCTCCATCCAACGGACAAATAACTATGATCACACCTCCTCTTCCTTTAGCTAAAACGCAGCTCTACTTAGTTGTGCTCCTGTGATATCGTGAGGACTGCTGAAGGCTTTACGTCTCCATCCGACAGATAGATACCCTCCTCCTCTTTATCGTCTGGCCCTTCCCTCCTCCTCCTCCTCATAGTTTTACAGATAGGCTACCGGATCCAGGGAAGATAATAAGATAAAATGAACAATATACTGAACAATAATGTACATCTACTTTTTCGGTTTTCGAACAGGACGACAATCATCATTTTGTTATAAATAAAATTGAAGAGCTATCTAGTAATGATCCCAAATCTAGTTTGCAAAGAATAACGGATGAGAGGATCAGATGAAATAATTTAATAAATTGTCATTACATGTTAACTATACATTAATAACACCTACCACCCCGTTTAGCTGCAGATATACTTACGTTATTGTTATGATATTAAACTCGTAAGCATGGTGTAGAATACCGTAGTGACTTCATGACCATGTGACCGTGACGTCATGGGGTTAATGACGTTGCCAGGGGTCAATGACCTCGTGCTGATTCAGCTCCCATTGTTTTAGAACGTATTTTGCTATACTAGTCACTATTAATGTGTGGGATTGATAAGTTTGGAGCCTGTTATTGGACGAATTAGTCAGTATCATTGAATATTTTCAAAGAGTTACGATTTCGATGGTCGGTTGTAACAGTATTATATTCAGCTGGTGCAAAATTGTCCGCCTCTGTGGTGTAGTGGTTAGCGTGATTAGCTGCCACCCCCGGAGGCCCGGGTTCGATTCCCGGCTCTGCCACGAAATTTGAAAAGTGGTACGAGGGCTGGAACGGGGTCCACTCAGCCTCGGGAGGTCAAGTGAGTAGAGGTGGGTTCGATTCCCACCTCAGCCATCCTGGAAGTGGTTTTCCGTGGTTTCCCACTTCTCTTCCAGGCGAATGCCGGGATGGTACCTAACTTAAGGCCACGGCCGCTTCCTTCCCTCTTCCTTGCCTATCCCTTCCAAACTTCCCATCCCTCCACAAGGCCCCTGTTCAGCATAGCAGGTGAGGCCGCCTGGGCGAGGTACTGGTCATACTCCCCAGTTGTATCCCCCGACCAAGAGTCTGAAGCTCCAGGACACTGCCCTTGAGGCGGTAGAGGTGGGATCCCTCGCTAAGTCCGAGGGAAAAACCGAACCTGGAGGGTAAACAGATGATGATGATGATGATGGTGCAAAATTACAGGTGGATGTTCCAGGATCATTTGAAAATTTGAAAGTTCCCTATGAGCAAATGGCAGAAAGATAGTAATTAGTGTGACTATTTTTATTCGTAGATAATTGAAAAGAAACCTATGAGAACTATTCTTGTTCCTTCACAACCCATCTTCCCTTACAGTGTCCGACTCGTTGGCTGAACGGTCAGCGTACTGGCCTTCGGTTCTGAGGGTCCCGGGTTCGATTCCCGGCCGGGTCGAAGGTTTTAACCTTAATTGCTTAATTCAAATAGCACGGGGGCTGGGTGTATGTATTGTCTTCATCATAATTTCATCCTCATTACGACGCGCAGGTCGCCCACGGCCGTCAAATAGAAAGACCTGCATCTGGCGAGCCGAACCCGTCCTGGGATATCCCGGCACTAAAAGCCATACGACATTTCACATTTCATTTCCCCTACAGTATTCGATCGCAATTGTTTCGCCATTTTAAAAATATCTCAGAAGTTTCGTTCTTCTTTGTCAACAATTAAGCTACTTGATCCCTTCTATACGTAAACTGAATACTGTCCCTCCTATAGCAATCAGTGTAACTTGCAGATGTATTTCTGTGCTTACATAAGTGCTTAAATAAAATACGAAAGAGATCGAGTTCACTTCATTTCTTACAACATCATCAACAACAACAACAATATCATCATCAACAACAACGCGCAAGCTAAATCAGCCAGGTTAACCGTCACTTTAACGACATTATGAATCTTATGAATTGGTCTCTTTAAATATGTAAGAAAGAAAGAAAGAAAGAAAGAAAGAAAGAAAGAAAGAAAGAAAGAAAGAAGGAAAGAAAGAACCAAACCTCCTTCCAACGGGTCTTGAAATTCCATGGAGTAAAAGATAGGAAGAGTGAATAGAATGGCTAAATCGATGGCTTTCTTTTAAAACCTATATTCCTTAAGACTATTCACGTCATTGAGCGAAGAAATTAATGCCCTTATATCCCACAAGTACACATAGTTGAATACAGCGAGTATCTCTTTGCTCGACCGTCTTCTTTTCTATACGTCGCACCAAAACAGTTAGGTCTAATGGTGACAGTGGGATAGGAAAAACTAGGAGCGGGAGATCGAGAAGTCTCCAATTGCCTCTACCATCTCCAGAAAGGCACATGATCCTACGCTTACCAATCCTTCAAAGGAAATTAATACCAAGTTAACTCCCAAGAGAAAAGACGCTCGTTGGTGTGAAAATGGGATCTTCAAACCTGCCGGCACTAAGGTTCGAACCCACTATCTCCTGAATATAAGCTAACAGGTACGTGACCCAACGGCCGTCTTTGCTCCCGGGAGTTGACTTGGTGTTCATTTCCTTTGAAGGCTGGATAAACGTAGAATCAAGTGCCTTTCTGGAAATGGTAGAGGCAATTGCAGACTTCTCGGTCTCTTGAGAGGAATCAATTTCATGCTCTCCAAACACATCTCTACCTACTGGACAAGGAACTTCCTCTGTTTTCAATACACGACTGACAGAGCAAATGCAACACCAAGAAGGAGTGGTTCGAAAGGGATGAAAGTTGGGGAAAAAACGGAGACGGCACGGACGAATAATTGATGTTTATTTCAAACCGATATGCAGGTTACACAATGCGCACGGCATCGACTCAGTAGGATGTAGGACCACCGCGAGCGGCGATGCACGCAGAAACACGTCGAGGTACAGAGTCAATAAGAGTGCGGATGGAGTCCTGAGGGATGGTTCTCCATTCTCTGTCAACCATTTGCCACAGTTGGTCGTCCGTACGAGGCTGGAGCAGAGTTTGCAAACGGCGTCCAATGAGATCCCACACGTGTTCGATTGGTGAGAGATCCGGAGAGTACGCTGGCCACGGAAGCATCTGTACACCTCGTAGAGCCTGTTGGGAGATGCGAGCAGTGTGTGGGCGGGCATTATCCTGCTGAAACAGAGCATTGGGCAGCCCCTGAAGGTACGGGAGTGCTACCGGCCGCAGCACATGCTGCACGTAGCGGTGGGCATTTAACGTGCCTTGAATACGCACTAGAGGTGACGTGGAATCATACGCAATAGCGCCCCAAACCATGATGCCGCGTTGTCTAGCGGTAGGGCGCTCCACAGTTACTGCCGGATTTGACCTTTCTCCACGCCGACGCCACACTCGTCTGCGGTGACTATCACTGACAGAACAGAAGCGTGACTCATCGGAGAACACGACGTTCCGCCATTCCCTCATCCAAGTCGCTCTAGCCCGGCACCATGCCAGGCGTGCACGTCTATGCTGTGGAGTCAATGGTGGTCTTCTGAGCGGACGCCGGGAGTGCAGGCCTTCTTCAACCAATCGACGGGAAATTGTTCTGGTCGATATTGGAACAGCCAGGGTGTCTTGCACATGCTGAAGAATGGCGGTTGACGTGGCGTGCGGGGCTGCCACCGCTTGGCGGCGGATGCGCCGATCCTCGCGTGCTGACGTCACTCGGGCTGCGCCTGGACCCCTCGCACGTGCCACATGTCCCTGCGCCAACCATCTTCGCCACAGGCGCTGCACCGTGGACACATCCCTATGGGTATCGGCTGCGATTTGACGAAGCGACCAACCTGCCCTTCTCAGCCCGATCACCATACCCCTCGTAAAGTCGTCTGTCTGCTGGAAATGCCTCCGTTGACGGCGACCTGGCATTCTTAGCTATACACGTGTCCTGTGGCACACGACAACACGTTCTACAATGACTGTCGGCTGAGAAATCACGGTACGAAGTGGGCCATTCGCCAACGCCGTGTCCCATTTATCGTTCGCTACGTGCGCAGCACAGCGGCGCATTTCACATCATGAGCATAGCTCAGTGACGCCAGTCTACCCTGCAATTGGCATAAAGTTCTGACCACTCCTTCTTGGTGTTGCATTTGCTCTGTCAGTCAGTGTGTATAGTGGTGATAATAAGACCATAATTTTTCGAGAACGTGAGTCCGAAGAATACAGTGCATCAGATCGTTCAATCGTCTATTCTCACTCGGGGAATTTCCCACGCTCCAGCGGAATTAAGTGGGATGCTTATTGGTAACGATCTATTATGACATACTCTACGAAAATTTCTCACCGAGGAAGCCGTAAATGTCTCATTATTTTCAATTATGTGTATAGTACAATATTCCATGTGTAGCTTGCCGTACAGCCACAATGAAAAAAAATAGACTAAAAATTAAAAAAAGGGATTTTACAATAACTTGTATTGTAATTCGAATTTATACAGAGCATGAGAATTAATATACATTTCTCGCTACCAGTAGACCCTGTCATTACCTAAACTGATATTCTTGTTTTCTATTACACATTATTTGATCATCAGTTATCCGGATCCATGGCTAAATGGTTAGACTGCTGGCCTTTGGTCACAGTGGTCCTGGGTTCGATTCCCGGCAGGGTCGGGAATTTCAACTATCATTGGTTAATTTCGCTGGCACGGCGGCTGGGTGTATGTGTCGTCTTCATCACCATTTCATCCTCATCACGACGCGCAGGTCGCCTACGGGAGTCAAATCAAAAGACCTGCACCTGGCGAGCCGAACATGTCCTCGGACACTCCCGGCACTAAAAGCCGTTCGCCATTTCATTTCATTTGATCATCAGTTAACAGTTATATAACTTAATTCCCTGTTCGCGCCTCTCATGCGAATTCCAGTGCCAAATATATTGCAGATAACACGTACTCTCACGCTGCAATAGCTCATCATAGGCCTACTCTTATTGCAAGGCATATTTTAAATATTGAGCTTATCAAAGTTAAATGTTAGCTGAAAATTTGCAGTTGTCTCACTTAATTTCGATTTCTTTCCTAATAACAACGGGAGAAAATTTTTTATCTGGGAGTAGGCCTATGCTTTCAAATCCCGTATATTAACTAATCCTCCAATATTTCAGATAATTTGACCGGTCACAATGATAGATTATTGAATTAGAATGTTAGATATCTTAAATACACTGTGCATTTGGGAGATAACAGCATTATATCCGTCCTTCAAAGTGGCGATTTTATTTATCCCATTGTTCTTTTGTAACTCATTTTTAACAGTGTTTCGCCATTCTGTTCGCTGTAATTGTGGTTGAAATTAATAGAGCCGGATGTTACATTCGACTAAAGAGGTAATCTGCTCCAGTTAACGTTACGTTGATCTAAACCCACTAATTTTCTGCTTTATATTACTATGTCTAGCAGTGATTCAAAGTTCCTCGTAGTTTCAGTAGCTAATATTTTAAGGTAGAGTTTCCTGATATGTTTATTTATGCAGTGAACTCTTCAAGTACTGTATTACTGCTTTCCTCGTCATATGGTATTTACGAAATAAGCTAACTCTTTGAAGCTACTAGTACTTGTAACAGTAGAGGCTGTGATAGAATGCTTACAAAGACAGCATACTATAAGCGGTTGTAACTTCCGCAGCTTTTACATTCGTACAGGCAATAGACACGGACTTTCGTATAGCAATTACAGTAACTGGTTCCACCTATCACGAAGGTAATAATTTATGTAATTAAATAACACGATACCCCCGTTAAATTTTGTTTAAAGTAAAACATTCAACAGGTTAAGGTCCGTACAGTATTTCACTGACGAAATAGTTAACAGTCGTTGTATAGTTATCTATTATCGCCGCTCTGTCTGGCTCCATGGCTAAATGGTTAGCTTGCTGGCCTTTGGTCAGAGGGGTCTCGGGTTCGATTCCCGGAGGTGTCGGGACATTTAACAATCATTGGTTAATTTCTCTGGCACGGGGGCTGGGTTTATGTGCCGTCTTCATCATCATGCCATCCTCATCACGACGCGCAGGTCGCCTACGGGTGTCAAATCGAAAGACCTGCACCTGGCCAGCCGAACATGTCCTCGGACACTTTCGGCACTAAAAGCCAAACGCCATTTCATTTTTATCGCCGCTTTTCATATACAAATATTGCATTGTTGGCTACATGCGAGAACAAGGGGTAGGCCTATAGTATAGTCGAGAAAACAAACATAATAAGCAGCTGATTCCTGTATTCCGATAACCTGTTTGTAGTTCTGAGTAGGTAGTTTAAGTCTCCGGCGTACTTTATACTTCGCACCCTCGATCTATCAGCACCAAGGGCAGTTTTCATTTAGTCTATAGGAATAAAGAGAAAAATCTCGTAATATGGATTTAGTTTTAACTACATGTCTGTTGTTTCATTTAACGTATTGTCATTATGATACATCTAAATGCAGTTCAGAATTGTTGTGTAGTTCTTATACATTAACGTGCTTAGTGTATAATTGCTCAATTTTCTGCAGTAAGGGAAAAACTTTCTAAGAGTTTACCTCTTACAAGAATTATATTGTTTCAGTTGACTTGCTGTAATTAGGATAGGCTTAATTACAGTTTAGAAGTGTAGCGTTGCTGTTTTTATTAGATATTATCTTGCTTGCTTTTTTATGTTTGCAAATAATAATAATAATAATAATAATAATAATAATAATAATAATAATAATAATAATAATCTTCATCATAATCTGGTTGTATGGTTAAACTGTTATTCCTAGTATTTTATAATTAGGGTACGTCTATGTATAATAAATGTAGTGTAGATTTTATATCAGTTACTTTCTTGCCTGCTTTATTGTCGTGAAAACTTCGTGTATTACGGTATACATTGTTTCCTTCTTGTAAGGTATATACTTCTATAATACGATACGGTATTTTATTTCTGTTGATATTTCCATATTATTTCATATTTCTTTAACGGGATAAACGAATTGCTGTTGGAGGCAGGTATAAGCACTGTAGGATAGTGAGACTTAAGGAATATCAGGGAGAGATAGGAAGTTTTGAGGGTGTTAATTTGGCTTGCAACGTGGGACAAGAATGAAGATATGTCTCCCTCAATCAGTGCACAGGGTACGGTAGGTAGGCAAGTGGGGTGGGAAGGAAGGAGAGGAGTTGTCGAAGACAAGGGGCTATAGATAATTTCATGTTAAGAAAATAGTATTTCTCTTATGACAGCAGGGTTCCCATATGGAACAACTCTGCTCAACAGCATCACCGGAAAACAGTGGCATATACATTGCAGAAACTCAGTACTTAAGTTCAAAATAAAAGAAGGAAGAAACTTAACCATATTTTTAAAAATCTAAGGTGCAGGGCTGTAAAAGCGGGGGCGGGGGAGGCTTATTTAGGTTTTTACAACAACATGTGTAAACTAATGCACATACAAAACCTTAATACTGAAGTTCAAGGCAAACTGGGAGAAAATAGACTACAGATAATTTTTATAGGCTCGGGGTGGGGGATGTAGTTAATTGCATTTAATAAATTTACCTAGGCAACGCCGAGTGCTATGTGCCGTTATATCGCTCCACAAGAGAATGGTAACAATTAAATGCGCTTTTGAAAAAGTGGTAAAAATATGGCAAAAAATTTAATGCACTTAAGGAACAAAAGGTAAATAACAAAACCAAGCACAGATAAAAATCATAGCAAATTTCTGTATCAGTACAAGTCATGTCGTGATGTATCACTGCACACCACAGCATCAACATTTTCAGTAACAACTGCTACACAGTACAAGGATATTAGTACACACACGGACACGCACAGATAAGCTGCCGACGATTCGATTCACAGCGTAACGGATTATACGTTGCATGTACCAGAGCAACCCAGAAGGAAAATGTAGGAAGACAACAAAGCGATAGCTGTTCCCGCCATTATGCTTCCTCCCTGCGAATGTTATTAAACAGCGAATGTTACGTAGTTATTTTAATAACACACGGACAAAAACATGCCTAGCCCATCTTCTTTCTTTCATTATACAATATCAAGTACATCATAATATTCCTTAATCACGAGGAATTGTGTGTGTCTAAGTTGGGGTGTGTTCTCTCCTTGTAGGTCCATAAGAGCAATACTGTTTTCTTATTATGGAATGAGCTATAATGTGCTAAGGGTTTTCGTCAGGGAGTAGGCCTATGAGAGGTATCGGTGAGGATTCGGTATGAGTCACTGCAGGTAGAGCAGCAGTGGAATGATGGAGATGATCAGGAAAGTGTTACAGTAGAGGTGCGTGGCAAGAGCAAAGGGAACAGTAGGAAAGAGAAACGTAGAGTAAAGGATAGTAAGAGAGAGGTGTAACAGGGTATTAAGAGGAAGGAAAGGGAGGAGGATGTGAGTTCTACAGGCGTCAATGAAATTAAGGGAAACCAGGAGAGGTAGAGATTTCATGAGGAGGGTGGGGTTGATGCTCTGGTCATGGGTGACACTGGTTTGGCATGTGGGGAAAGTGAGCGGAGGAAAGGGAACTATGGTAGAGTTTTATACAGAAGTTAGGTTAAGGTAGATGTTCAGGAAAATAGAACGATAGGAGGAACAGAAAGGTTAATTTTCCACGCTGCTAACAAAAACGTAAGGCAAGCAGGAATAAGTACTAACATAGATATGATAATAAGGTTTTGGGCTTTTGCTGTGTCAAGGAAACAAGGTGAAATTCTTTACGTTTCGCAGAGAATGTTGATCCGTGTCTTCAGACGAAAATCTCGATTGTTCACGGGGAAGGCTTCTCCAGTAATGAAGATTTGAATTTAAGAATGCTTTACCGTTGATCTATAATCAGTGGTACTCTCATTCGTCACTAGATGGCTCATTGTACGGTGGCCTTCCAAGTTGGAGCTGACGAGACCATCTAAGCTCCAATTAAGATGCTTCTTGCTACACCGCATGTGCGTAACGAAATAACAGCAAGCTCATCAAACGAATCAGGTACGAATGCGGTAGCAGAAATAAATAGAAATAAAAAAAGGACTAAAACCCAAAAGATTATCATCACGCCCACAATTACGGCCTTGAAGCCATCAATCTATACAAGTACTCACATAGTTAAGAATGTATGGGATCTGGTTACGGCAGCACGGAAGAATTTTAAGGAAGCAGCCATTATTATCAGTGGGATACTCTGTAGGATTTATACTGACTGGAGGGTGATTGGGGATTTAAATGAGACTATGGAATGGGTAAGTGGGAAACTGGGAGTGAGATTTGTAGATCCTAAAGGGTGGGTAGGAGATAGGGATCTACGTTGAAATGGCTTTCACTTGAACCGCAATGGTACATGTAAGTTAGGGGGTTGGCTTAGCATACTTATAGGGAGGTACAGTCAGGGAAACTAGGGAGTGGCATTGACAGTATAGGAAGCTGGAAATCAAGTAAGGATGACATAAAATTTTTAGAAAGGAATGGAATTAAGTGTTACTATGGATGCGGAAATTTCCTCACGGAACTGGAGTGTTTATAGTAGGGACGATATTCATACTAGTGACAGAAAAACGTCTAAGGCACGAAAACATTAAGGATGAGAAAAGGATGAAATTCTAGGTATAAGTATTATCTCGAAAGGTAATAGGTATCTTCATGTTTTGAGGTGTACATAATTGTTAAGGCTGAAATGACACGGAAAAGAACGTTATTCTAGTGGGTAAGTTAACCTGAATTTACCAAATGTTAACTGGGAAGGTAATGCAAGCGGCAGAAATTATAACCAACAAATGGTGAATAAGTTAATATGAGAAGGGCAGCTGAATCAGAATGTGGTGCAACCAACTAGAGGAAAAAAATATTGTGCTGATCAAACCTGATGAGTTATATACGGAAACTGAAGTGACAGATTGTACATGTGATCATGAATCAGTCTTTATCATAGTTAAAATAAATGTGATAGAGAGGAATATCGTAAAAGTAGGACTATTAGGCAATACCATATTGTTGATAAGAAAGACATGACATTTTTAAAAGCAATTATGATCCATGAAAAATGGTTAATAACAATGTAAAGAGCGTATGGGCTGCGTTTAAAACAATTGTTGAAGAGTGTGATAATAGGTACAGTGCGTAAATTACTTTTAAAAGTTGTAAGAAGCGTCGAGGTCTACTATATTACAACAGGGAATAAAGAGATTAAGAAAGAGGTGCGGATTAGAAGGAAAGAGTGTTAGGAATTATTGCGGTAGTAAGGAGAGATTGAACGAGCTTACTAGGAAATTGTATTTACCGAAAAAGTCAGTTAAGGATAACGTGATTGCTAACAAAATAGTAAAAACGCTCTTGTTTTACGTCCACATAACTATTTTACGGTTTTCGGAGTTGCTGAGGTGCCGGAATTTTTTCCCGCAGTAGTTCTTTTACGTACCAGTAAATGTACTGACACGGCGCTGACATATTTGATGATTGCTAAATAATTGCCAGCCATATGAATTTTATGGAGCAATGGGAAGATATGTATAGATACTTTAAGGCAGAAACAGGTCCCAGGAAGAACATTCCAGGGATCATTAATGAACAAGGGGAGTGTATATGCGAGGACTTAAAGAAGGCAGAAGTATTCAGTCAGCACTATATAAAGGTTGTTGGATATAAGGGTAATGCCCAGATAGAGAAGGCGGCTAATAACTTACTGCTGAAATCCTGAAATTTATCTCTGATAATGAAGACATTTACAGAAAGATACAAAAGTTGAAAGCTAGAAAAGCAGTTGGGATTGATAAGATATCTGGGGATATATTAAAAGCAATGGGTTGAGGTATAGTGTCGTATTTGAAATGCTTCTTTGATTACTGTTTGTATGAAGGAGCTGTACCAAATGAATCTTAGCCCCAGTGCACAAGGGAAAGTGCGATAAACATAAAACGGTTAATTAGAGGACAGTCAGTTTTACATGTGCTTTTATTAGCTCTAGCAAAGTATTCTTTCTCTTTACATTAGACAAGTTTGCGGAATTACTAACTGGTTTGACAGAACACAGATCTGGTTTTCGAAAAGTTATTCCAGTGAGGCCCAACTTGCAAAATTCCAGCAAGATAAAGCAGACGTTTTTGATTCAGGAGATCGAATGGACTCTATCGCTTTTGAATTATCCAAGACTTTTAATAGGATATCTCATGAAAATTACAGACGAAAATGAAGGCTATTCGACCAGACAACAGAATGATTGAATGGATGGCTAAATTTCTAGAAAATAGATCTAACTGAATTAAAGTAGGTGAAGAGTTTACCTGATCCTTTAATGATTATGAAGAGTGTCTCACAGGGCAGTATTATTGAACCTTTATGTTTTCTTATATTTAAGTGATATGAGTATAGAACTCGATTAAAAATAAGGCTATTTGCGAATATTATAGTGCATAGAGGAGTAAATAGTTTACGGGATTGTGAGCGACTACAGAAAGGCCGAGAAATGTTGTGAGATGGACAGCAGGCAATGATACGGTGGTAAGCGGGATACAATGTTAGGTTGTAAGTTTTACCAACATATTAACTTGATTGTTTTAATTACTGTGTTGGCGGTGTAGTAGTACTACATGGAGATCACTGTAAGTACCGAAGTGCTAATATAAAGAGTGCTCTTTATAGGTGTAATCACACTAACGATGTTGTAAAGAAAGGATACAGATCTCTTCACGTAGTTATGAGGATATTTAGGGGTTGTAGTAAGGATGTTAAAGATAGAGCGTATGTCTCTATTAAAACTCCAATTAGAGTATGGTTCCGTGTATGGGACCCACACCAGGACTTCTTCATGCGAGAATTCGGAAAGGTCCAAAGGAAAGCAGCACGATTTGTTCTTGTTGATTTACGACAAAAGAGTAGTATTACGAAAGTTGCACACTTTGTGCTGGGAAGACTTTGGAGTAAGGAGACGAGCTGCTAGACTAAGTGTTACGTTCCGAGCCGTCAGTGGGGAGTTGGCGTTGAATGTCATGATTGGACGAATAAGCTTCAGTGGAATTGTCAAACGTAGCGAACATCTTCATATTATGAAGATGAAATTGAAATACAAGAGGAAATATTGGGCCAATTATTCATACATAAGACGAGGAGTAAGAGATTGGAATAATTTATCAAAGGAAATGATCGATAGATTTCTACGTTCCTTGACAATATTTAATAAAGGGCTAGGTAAGCGCTTGATAGGGCATCTGCTACGTGGGCGACTGCGCAAAATGCAGATCCGTGATTAATGATTGTTATTCACTGGCTTCCCAAGAAGGTGGTCGCGCTTGGAATCTAGGCCAACGCATTAAAAAAAATTAGAAGCCTTGTCCTTATATTCTACGAAAGTGGAACTCGTGGTACCTGGTACATAGAACTATAAGCTTGTTTGAAACAATAAATCCCATCTTCGTGTATTCACGTAGTCGTTCAATATTCCTGATTTTGTAGTAAAGTTCCTACTTATCGCTTTTTTAATAATTTACACGCGTATGCCTTTTGGCTCAGGGATATCTTCTGTTGATATAGTTTATTTGGGACGCTACCAATTAGTACCTGCTGGGTCAATAGTTTATGCTCACTTGTTTATCGAGATATTACAGACGTACTAGTAATTTAAGAAGCTGTTTGCTTCTATTGGATCATAGAGAGTTTTCCAGTCTCTTGTTATTTTACTAAGATACGTGTTTTTCTTTCACTCTCAGACATATTGCTAGGTAAATATTCGTTTAAGTAGATATCTGCGTATTTATGTTCAACAAGGGGGAATTCGAAGCCTGCATTTTGTGTCGTAAGCTGTCGTTTTATATCTATGCTTTTGTTATGTGTTTACAAAGTTGTCTACTGATTTTCGTTTAGGGAAATATGCCTAATTCACTGTGCTTGTTCAAGAAAATGTTATGCCTCTTAAATAATATCAATAGGATCTAATAGGCCTACGGGTTAAGATGACAAATTCACATATCTTAAATTCGTCACTATTCACCTAAATATTGGCATTCAGAAATTATTCATTTCTTGGAAATTTGAAAACTAACTGAAGAAAAACTCTTCATAATAAAAGACTTTCCCAGGTGTTTCTGGGGTTGTTTGAGCCACCTGCTTCTTTTGTGTACTAACAGTGGATTTAAAGCTGGTTTCCCTTCCTGACGGGACGTGAATTTTCAGGTGAAAATTCCACCAAAGTATCACCCAGGAACGGAATATCCTCTTCTATACTACTTTTCTATGTATGATTAATCAGCTGTCATAGAAGACCCAAGTGGGACTGAAGAGGTGTACTAAGGATTTAGGGAGTGTTATAACGTCCCGTTGCTTTCCTCACTGAGTCAGAAGTTCCACTTATCAGTCTGCCAAGCCTACTGAAATTCACGCACCAGTTGACCCTATGAGCGATATTCTCACACCATTTATAACGGTGCTGGCTAGATAAGGAGCGTCTCAGTCACGTTCATGTTGTCAAAGCCAATAATGATGATACTGAAACAGGTCAGTCAAAATAAAAATGTGTTTAGCCCTTACCAGAAGATACAGCGCACTGTAAACACTAGGTCTCGCCAGCTAAAGCATGCCACGTGAATTTTCAGGTGAAAACTCCAATAAGGCTATCTCTGAATTATATAAATTCAATTGAGCTACACGAGTTACTGGACTCACCTGGCATACGACCGCAAATCTCCTATAGGAATGTAAAATAAATTTGGGAGAAAATCACCTGCAGAAAACGAATGTGATAAGATCCAAAGGAACGTCAACATCCCTAGAACGTCCATTCAATGGGACACTTAACCGTAACTTATCTTCATAGATGAGCATCATAACTGTGGCACCATGATACCATGACGGAAATGCTATGTTAAGTTGCTCGGTTCAAAGAATCACGGTTTGAATCATGACCCTGAATGACATTATACATATATAACTGTTAGGCTCTTCAGTGTGCCGAAACTAATTTTGAATGATATTGTTCAATAGATTTCCACGGTTGTTGAAAATATTTAAGAAAAGGAACGGAATTCAACCAGTTACCATATGTTTTCTTTTTAAGATAGTTTAGAAATATATCTATTCAGAATTCTTTTCGGCAAACTGAAGAACCTAACGGTTATAAATTAACTGGTCGAAAATATAAAATATATAGTTTCAGATATCACAGAAAAACTTAATAAGGTGAGAGTTTCCATACATTTACACAGGGATAGTACTGAAATTGTACTTATTTCGACTCTGTCTTTTCTCATGGCCCTTTGAACCTTTCCATCCAATAGATTTCTCGCTGAGGGAAGAGGACAGGTAGTCAGGAGGCTAAGGAACTACAATGCATGTTGTGTAGTGACTCATGACGCTTCGTTTCGTAACGAGGTAGGTGCCCAGAGAATAGGAATACATGATTACCCCACCATTTGGCCTAATGAACAAGGCTTCAACCCACAGTCCCCCGAATGCAAATTGATAGTTACACAACCTGTACCGCGTAGCTGTCTCGCTCCATCCCTCCCAATATAGCAGTTGAAGTTTAGCTATGAGAGCAGAAATCTTACGAGAGAACCCTCTACTGTTTTATCAGCTGAAATTAACTATTGGGAGAGAGAGAACTTCAGTGAGGTCTCTCCATCATTCTAGCTGCTGAAGTTTGACATTGAAAGAAAACCTTCAAGAAAACTCTCGTTGATTACAGCTGCGGTAATTTACCAGTGAGAGAAAACCACTGAGAGCACTTTCTATCGTTATAGCTTCCGAAGTTCAGCAGTAAGAGGAAACCTCAGAGAGAACTCACTGTTATTACAGCTGCTGAAGTTCAGCAGTGAGGGAAAACCTTCGGGATAGTTCATCATCAGGGTTAGGATTTTTAGGTGTGCACCTCTTTTATTAGGGTAAATTAAAGCTGTTTCGGAAAGATGTAACAGTGCGAAAAGAGGCATTTTTACGCACCCTTTTCCCTTTCTTGTGACCTTTATCCCTTTTTGCCCCAACTATGCCCATAGTCCCCTCTTCCCCCCTTTTTCTTCTTTCTCGGTGTGAATCTTGTTCCTAGCACGAATGCTACATTTTGGCTCTGCTGTGTAAACAACAACAGTACTAGTACGTAAAGTGTTGGCCAGATGTCTCACGGAGATTCATAGTTTGTGTTCAAAGGTTACCAATACGAATCTCGAAGATTGCCAAGGTCTACAGATTCAGCACTAGAAAGTCCAGGTATCACTAAAAGTTTCGCGAATAATACTTAAGGAAAAACTACATGGGTCCTGTTTACCAAGAAACCATACAACGAATCGAGAAGAAAGTGTCTGATGGCGATGTGGGAATCATTGTGGATGAAACCATAGACTCAATGGAACGATAAGTTTTGAAGATTTTAGTTTTTCTCTTAGCTGGGGATAACGTTAATCCCATGTTGTTAAAAATGTATGAGCTGCAGAAAGCCAAATCCAGTACAGTAATGGAATCAAATATGGACTTCTGAAAAAGTCTGGTCTAGTGGTATCGAGTTTGAAATACTTCTTGTGGTTACGGACCAAGCTCCATACTTGGTTTCAGCTGTTAACAAATTGAAACCTTTAATTCCTAAGGTAAGCATGTGACATGCTTCGTTCATGCCCTTCACAGGGTTTGTGAATCCATCAGGAACGAATACGACATCCCAAATTAATTCATCTCTGCTCTGAAGCAGATTCTACTGAAAGCTCCGAGTCGTGTTATTGCCTACAGGGAAATCACTGGCCTGCCCCTTCAAATTTCCTCCCGGTCATTACTCGCTGGGGATCGTAGATTCAGTGTGCTGCTATGTTGTGTGAGAATTTTGACAAAAGTAGGGAGTTTGTGATTTCTTTGGATCCAGCCGACGCAGGTGCAATTTCCAAGGCACAGCAACGTCTGTTACCGGAGAAGACACACAGTTTGCAGACAGAGCTATATTGTGTCCATAGTTATTAAACGATTAGAAGAACAAGGTCTGGAAAAGGAAGAAGAATGGGGAACACTTACTTCCGTGAGGGAGCAGTGATATGGCTTTGCCAAAGACAAACTTGAGTCTAGTCTTCAGAAGAATCCAGACATTGAGGAATTCGCCACATATGTAGAGTTGCCATTCCGAGTGAATACAAGGTTTGCCCCACTGGTTTCTGTGGATGTCGAAGGAAGCTTTAGCATCTACAAAGGAATTCTATTTTCTAATAGAAACAGACTTACTGTACTTTTAAAAATATAGAGAGACTTAATGTCTTGAAGTACAACAGCTTCTTGTTCTTTTTTTCCTTCTTTTGATGAGTGAAAATTTGATGTACTTGTTTGTAATTCAATAAAGTAGAATAGAGGAAAGAAAAATAGTTGAATTCGTTGAATAAACCAGCACCATTTTGTTCCTTTTTATCTTATTTGAGCACTTTGTCCGTTCCTTTTTCCATCTGAATTTTACACCTAAAAATCCTAACCCTACGTCATGATAATACTTGCTAAAATTTAGCAGTGAGAGAAAGCCTTCGGGAAAACTCATTATTATTGCTGCTGAAGTTTAGCAGTGAGAGGAAAATTTCCAGAGAACACACTCTCGTAACGGTAACTGGGGTCTAGGAGTAAAAGAATGAAAGTTTCCGGGAGAATCCAATGATCATTTTGATGTGGGTAACACAAAAAAATAAGTGGATATTATTCATGGATAAGAAAGAGTATAGGCTAGGGAGGTTAAAAGGGAAGCAAGGGTATCGTCGTAGCATTCTATTGACGCTGATAATGGGAAACAACGGAATAGAACTATTTTAAATTCTGCCGATGGTGTGATTCGAACCGACGAGTCCCCCAAGTTCGTCTGACTTAGCACCGTACCTTCATGTTCTATTATTATTATTATTATTATTATTATTATTATTATTATTATTACAGTGGTATAAACTCTTGTTCTCTCTCCTCTACTTCGCTCAGTTCACCCCAACCTCTACTTGCAGTCTCCGTCATAACCCCTTATTAAACGATGGTTGTGCTCCCTCTCTCTGTCATTTGACATCTGCATACCGTTGTGAAACAATTTCAGTACCTGTTTGTGAAGCTAGGAAGCATGCTCATTATATTCCACTCGTGAGAAGTATGGTAAGGGGATCCCGGGTGCTCAGGTGTTGTACGGCACACGGCCAGTCCAAAGGCCTCAAGTAAGCTAGTTGGGAAAGTGGCGGCGCGGTCAAAGGGTGGGTTGAGCGAGAGAAGGGAGAGCGTTTCCGGGGATCAGGAAGTTGTTCTCTTGCCCGAGGCCAGCAGAAACCACTTGGGCATTCAGCACCAACTTTCGCTAATCATAGCCAACTGCCACGCGAACACAGCGTTCAGTCCTTGATTTTCCCCTAAATTGCTCCCGTTTTGGCATAACTTATTATTTGGAGGAACTTCGTGTAAATTAATGGGAGATTTGCATCTACTTAACGAACTTTACAGAGAAATTTGAATGAAAACTTGAGAGTCATTGAGGTACTTTCCATGTCCTCTTAGACGTCAACCTTTTAACAACATGCTTTATCTTTCATTGGTAGGAGTCCTCAGAAGTTGTTTGTGTTATACTTGTTAAAGCGATCCTGCATATGACGGTGAATTCTTCGATTATAATAACAAAAATTAATAATTTATGTTAAAATGGTGTCTGAATTTAGTGCCATAGGCGTTTTCTACCATGCTGGAAACAATGATATTGAGTAGTCACATTTAAAAATCCTTAAATGTCATTGACCTCAGCTAAGATCTCAATGACAATCTCGGAAACAGAAAACAACGACCAACCTACTCTGGCACTTAAGTTGACGAGTTATGTAAGTGACATTCAAATTTTTTTTTATTTTTTTTTTGCTAAGGGCTTTACGTCGCACCGACACAGATAGGTCTTATGGCGACGATTGGATAGGAAAGGCCTAGGAGTTGGAAGGAAGCGGCCGTGGCCTTAATTAAGGTACAGCCCCAGCATTTGCCTGGTGTGAAAATGGGAAACCACGGAAGACCATCTTCAGGGCTGCCGATAGTGGGATTCGAACCTACTATCTCCCGGATGCAAGCTCACAGCCGCGCGCCTCTACGCGCACGGCCAACTCGCCCGGTGCATTCAAATTTAAACCAATACAAATTCTCTTTATGATTTCACTCGACCCTGTAATGGACTGCTGAATTACGTAAACAAATTTCATCGTCATATTGATATACATTTTTTAACCTTTGAGTCCTTTTCTTTGGCAGGAAACGGGCTCTGTGTTCCAACTCGGTGCTGCTCGAATACTTAACTTTTCCTTCGTTCACCGTCCGTTGATGAGTCTTCTTTAGGGTGCATAACGGATCCTATTCTAAAGGCTAGGCTATTCATATAATGAAATCCACACTGATTAAATATAATCAATTTATTAACACAAAATAGGCCTAAACGAAATGTATGAAATGGAATAAAAATGAAATAACAAAACTGATAATTGAAATATGTTAAAGAATTGAAAATGGAATAACAATGAACTTGACTCGAAAATAAGGGATTACAAATCAAATTGAAAGCAAATGTAACAAAGAGAACAAATTATTAACTTGTAAATCAAATCACTATTTTGTCTCTCGACAGGTTTAACTTTCTACGTTATTGTCCATCATGAAATCCACTTTATTTATTCATAATTGTTCTGGAACAAATCACTGGATTACTTTAGAATTAAAAATTTGATATTGACTGTAACTTAAATTCCAGCGACAACGCTGATTTCAGTATCCAGTGTAATATTAATGAAAAGAAACACACATAGACATGATGTAGGGTTTTGGGATTATCAGAATTTCACCTTATTTTCTTGACACGACATATATCATGTCCATAAGTACGGGCCGTGAAATCATCAATGGTAACGAAACACACATGTTTTCGAGAGATATTCTCGTTGTTAAAATTCATGCTGTTAATACAGTATGGTATTTCTCTGGACATCGAATGGCGGGTCTTAACATGAATCGGTCTCTTTGACATCTCATGGCTTAGCGTCTAAATCAGAGTCATTATTCACAGTTGTGACATTTTGGCCTATGTTTTATTAGCCGTGACTGAAGAAAGCTAAATGAGAATACATTTTATAACACTGTGAACTTTCATACACGATTATAGGCCATTCACCTCGTTTAACCAGAAAATGCCATCAACTGAACAGACGCTACAAATATTACAATATATACACTTCAAAATTGAACGTTCACCGCTCATAACCTTCATGCCGATTATTCACCACCTTTAAAATATCCAGAATTTCAAATAAGACCCTTAGAATTGTAGGTAAAACAAATGTGAATTTTACCGTTATTCTCTAACATACGCACTAAATGTCAAAAAATGTCATGCCTTACATTTCTTCTCAGGAATAAATGATAGGAATTACAGTCACCCTGACTGACTCAAAATCCAAAGAAAAGTTCCCAGGATGCCTATCAGATTCCTTCGAGGTCAAAACAGGGGTCAGACAAGGTGATGGGCTCCCTCCGATGCTTTTCAACTGCGTGCTCTAAAAGATCATTAGGACCTGGCGCTCAAAATTATTAGAAGCTGATTATAGTCCTCTGAGAATGGGAACAAAATCTAAGGGGATCATGGTAGACTGTCTAGCGTTTGCTGATGACATCACCATTCTGTCAAACGATGTAGAAACTGCTAGGATACAAATCCACCTTCTAAAAGAAATCGCTGAACGAACTGGCTTGCAGATATCTCGTGAAAAAACCAAAGTAATGACTAACATCATAGATGCCCCAGCAAAACTCCAGACAAAATACGCGAAGATCGACAGGGTAGAAAAATTTAAGTATCTGGGTGAGATCATAATGAAAACTGGACTGGACAAAGAAGCACTGAAGTAACGAGAACACAAACTTGAAATAACCTATCAAACGTCGCGCTCAATCTACAAAAAAGTGCCTGTCCCAAAAGACTAAACTTCATCATTATGAAACTGCTCTAAAGCCGCAACCCAATCCCTAAATGCTAATAAAGGACTCCTACAAGAACTGGAGAAAAAAGAGCAAAAACTCATCAGAAGTATCATGGGATCCAATTACAAGTATGGCACTCCTTATAAAAAATCCAACAAAGAAGTGCACACTAAAATAGAGAAAATTACAGAAACAATCCGTAAGAGACGGGTAGATATTACGGTCATCTCAAACGAATGGACGGAAATAGGCTGACTAAACAGATCTTTGACTTTTTTTACTCCCAACCCAACACCACAATGTGTTTGGTGTTTATGAACACCAAAGAAGACATCCAAATGCTGCATATAAAACCAGAAGACGCCTTCAATGGATATCACTCCCGCAACAAGATACTAACGAATGGGCTAAACCGATACAAGCAACCGAAAGAAAACAAGGTACCACCTGAACCGAGGAATGGAAAGCGAAGCAAACTGCCAAATATAACAAGACTTAACGTGGTCCTAGATGGCCCTAACGAATAATATAATATAATATAATATAATATAATATAATATAATATAATATAATATAATATAATATAATATAATATAATATAATATAATATAATATCTATATATATAAAATAACTTGTTCTGACTGACTGACTAACCGATTCATCATCGCCGAGCCAAAACTACTGGACATAAAGAAATGAAATTTTCGGGATATATTCATACTAAAACGTAGGTGCTCGCTAAGAGAGGATTTTTGAATATTCCGTCGTTAAGGGGGTGAAAAGGGGGGGGTGAAATTTTAAAATGAGTGTATCTATATCTCAAAACTTTTAAAGTTTACAAATGTAAAAATTGTTATTTAAAATCTTCTTTAAAAATAAGGAAACACGTATTTTTTGGTTTTCAGAAAATCCCAATAGGAGGGGCGAAAAAGGGTGAAAAACGGGGTTGAATGCCTTTAATCAGGATACCGGTACTTATATCTCAGAAACTGAAGATATTACAGACATGAAAATTAGTACTTTTGATCTCTTTTAAAAATAATCACGTATTTTTTGTTTTTGGGAAATCCAATTAATGGGAGGGTGAAAAGGGGGGTGAAATTTTAAAATGAGTGCATCTATATTTCAAAACTTTTAAAGTTTACAGATGTAAAAATTGGTATTTAGTATCTCCATTAAAAACAAAGAAACACGTATTTTTTGTTTTCGGAAAATCCCAATAGGAGGGGTGTAAAAGGGTGAATAATGGGTTGAATGCCTTTAATGAGGATATTTATATCTCAGAAACTGAAGATATTATAGACCTGAAAATTGGTGTTTGGTATCTCCTTTAAAAAATAAAGAAATACGTATTTTTTTGCTTTTGGAAAACCAATTAATGGGGGGTGAAAAGGAGGTGAATTTTAAAAATGAGTGTATCTATATCTCAAAACTTTTAAAGTGTACAGATGTAAAAAAAATGGTATTTAGAATCTCTTTTAAAAATAAAGAGACACGTATTTTTTTGTTTTCGGAAAATCCCAATAGGAAGGGTGGAAAAGGGTGAAAAATCGGTTGAATGCTTTTAATGAGGCTACTTATATCTCAGAAACTGAAGATATTACAGAACTGGAAATTTGTATATGGGAGCTCCTTTAAAAATAAAGAAACACGTATTTTTTTGTTTGTGGAAAATCCAATTAATGGCGGTTAAACAGGAGTGACAAACTGGGGTGAATTTTTTGAAAGACTATATCTACAGAATATCTGAGAAACGTAAAATATTACAGACGTAAAAAGTGGGTATTTGGAACCTCCTGTAAATGTAAAGAAAGATAGGTGATTTGTTTTTGGAAACTCCACTTAAGGGGAACTAAGAAGGGGTGAAATTTTAAAAAGAGAATTTCTACAATATATCTCAAAAACTTAACATGTTACAGAAGTGAAAAATGGTATTTTTTTATCTCTATTGGGTGGAAGGGGGGGGGATAAAAGTGACTGAAAATGGTGTTGAATTCTTTTAATTAGGCTACTGATATCTCAAAAATGAAGATATTACAGACGTGAAATTAGACATTTGGAATCTGCTTTAAAAGTAAAGAAACACGTATTCTCGGAAAATCCAATGAAGGGGGAGGGGGTGAAAGAATAGAAAAATTAATTGACTTAATTGTATGAGAATACATACATCTAATAAAAACTAAAGCTGTTACGGACGTGAAAATTTGTATTTGAATCTCCTTAAACAAAGAAAAAACGCGTTTGGAGGGGGGCCATCTTGGGGGGCGGGAGTGAAAAGGAGTTGAATTCCCTTCATGAAGACATAGAAATCAAAAACTGAAGAAGTTAGAGTCGTGATAATTGCTATTTAGAAGATCCTTCACTATTAAAGAAACAAGTATTTTTGCCGGAAAATTCACTTACGGGGGGGAGTGTGAAAGGAAGTGAAAAAAGTGAATTATTTTTATGGGGTTACTTATATCTCAAAACTGAAGGTAACAGACGTGAACGTTGGTGATTGGAATCTCCTTTAAACATAAAGAAACGCGCCTTCTATTAATTTTTTTTAGGGGGGTATAAATAAAGTTAACGGCGGTGGGGTGTAAAAGGAGGTGAGACCAATTGATTTTACTGTTTATAATGTACTTATAAGGAGCCTCCGTTGCTCAGGCGGCAGCGCGCCGGCCTCTCTCAGCTGGGTTCTGTGGTTCAAATCCCGGTCACTCCATGTGACATTCGTGCTGGACAAAACGGAGGCGGGACAGGTTTTTATCCGGATACTCCGGTTTTCCCTGTCATCATTCATTCCAGCAACACTGTCCAAATTTCATTTCATTTGTAATTCATCGATCATTGCCCCAGAGGTGTGCTTCGGCAGCCGGCACAATTCCTATTGTCGCCGCTAGATGGGGCTTTATTCATTCCATTCCCGACCCTGTCGAATGACTGGAAACAGGCTATATAGTTTCGATGTACTTATTCTGATCATAAACCGATCATTTTTAATTTGTCCTGGGTTCGTTTTCAACAGCCATCTTTTCATTCGGAGAACATTCTTAGATTACAGTAGATTCTCCTGGCATATAAATAAAAATTTAAACACCTTTGGAATAAACGATAGGAATGAGATGGACCGTCAAATTGTTCACCTCTATAATAAGGTCAATAATGCACGGAAGTATGTCATTTGTATCGCCAGAAATCCCGCACACTTGCCTACGCGCGACAATGGTGCTGGTCACATTGTAACAATGACAATGGCAGCAGATGTAATTTACCGCCAAGTAGCGGTCTTGCATCTTGCTGTGGGGTCCAGAACATCTTTTAATAATAATAATAATAATAATAATAATAATAATAATAATAATAATAATAATAATAATGTTCTGGACCGTTGTCAAATGTGCGGACCACCCTGGAAACGGGTCCTGGACGGGTAATGACTAAGAATGCAGTCCGGCCGCGGGTTCAGTACCGCCAAGGCACCCAAGACGACACCACGCCGGATCTCCTGAAGGATTTGATCCATATTAAAAACGCTTATAGGAAAAGATGGCAAAGATTTAGGGACCCAAATGACCGGGTGGAATATCTGGACCTAGCCCGGGAAGTACGAAATCGATTGCTGGAAAGAAATATTGAAAAATGGGAGGAAACATACCGCAATCTATTAGAAAACGAGTCAGATCGCGAATTTCGGCGGATTCTCGCAGAAAACGAGTCAGATTGCGAATTTCGGCGGATTATATATCTAAAACAATAAGCATTCAATTGTAAATTTCAGTATCATACCGTAGTGAAGCACGGGTATCTTGCTAGTAATATAATATAACTAGCTGATGTACCCGTGCTTCGCTACGGGATTCTCAGGAAGACAGGCTTTCCTAACTGAATTCAACATGGGTCATTACAAAAAAGTCAGTAGGAATGTAGCGATTGAAAGCAATGTTATATAAAATACTCGATCAAATGAAAAACTGCACACTTTCTCACTTTCAACGAACAGTACTACAGTGCCGATCTAACAGTCCAAAGTTCCAGAGCTGGATTAACCAGGTCGCAGACTGCCGTGAACACTCCTCTGTCATTATTCCGTTAAATATGCACACTACTCATTCCAATCAGTGCCTCAGAGTAGGGATTGAATAGCTCGAATGCTATGATGAACCAGTGTATTACGTACCAGTAATATCAGAAAATGTATGAACCAGAGGAATGGCATGCTAAAGAAGAAAGTTATCTAACTCCCCAGCTACTTCCCGCCAATATGCAGGCAGGCTGTTACACTCGGTACGACCAGGCGAGTTGGCCGAGTGGTTAGAGGCGCGCAGCAGTGAGCTTGCATCCGGGAGTTAGTGGATTCGAACCCCACAGCCGGCATCCCTGAAGATGGTATTCTGTGGTTTCCCATTTCACACCAGTCACAACAGACTGTACCTTAATTAAAGCCTAGGGCGCTTCCTTCATATCCCTATTCCTTTCGTATCCCATGTCGCCATAAGACCTACCTGTGTCGGTGCGACGTAAATAAAATTTTAAAAACCTCGGTACGCTGCAGTAATCCTATCTATCGGGGATGAGTGGAAACAGAAGACAAAAAGCACATCACAACAAACAATGGTCAATGTAATGTTATTGTTGATAAAGTTTATGAGCTTTCTATATTGCAGGCCTTCACATTAGTTTTCTTTCGACTCTGTGATATTAGGGCGCCTAAAAACATTATTTTTATCGTAGACTGTAGTTACTTATTCTCAGACTTTACATACCTATTTTCACTAAATTCTGTTTACCCATTTTCTCGTGACTCGGCGCTGATATGACTTAGTAACAAAAATCCAAATTCATTAAATATCTCTGTGATTATATGCGGTACGGTAACAATGTATAAGACATAAGTGATCGGAAATTTAATAACTTCTTTCATAACTACTACTAAATTACGACATAACTAAAATTATGTTAGTTACGTAGTATTTATCGATACCTTCCTACCAGGTATCCCTTGAGAACCTTATTTGAGAAATAAATAAATAACTTATTTGAGAATTACATTTCAGGCCTTCCCCTAAACTAACATTTCACTCAGCGTGAATAAAATAATTTATAGCCTATATTTTAGTGGTTCATCGCCCGACTTTACATACAGATTTTCACTAAATTCTCTACAGCCGTTTTCTCGTGATGCGTGTACATACACACAGACGGGCAGACAGACGGAAATTACGGAAAAGTAAAAATGCATTTCATTGTTACTGTGGACGTGACAGATACAGAAATACCATTATTTTCAATTTCTGAGCAATGTACAGACAAAACTCTTATTTTATATATAGATTACATTTCAGGCCTTCCCCTAAACTACCATTTTAATCAGAGTGAATAAAATTATTGATGGCCTAGATTATAGAGACTTATTCCCCGACTTTGCATACCAATTTTCGTGAAGATACGACCACTAATATAATAAATATTGGAGAATTAAATTTTAGGCCTTCCCCTAAACTACCAGTTTCTCAGCGTGAATACAATTATTTATGGCCTAGATTATATCGACTTATTACCTCGACCTTGCATACCGATTTTCATTAAGACGCGGCCACTAATAACATAAATATTTGAGAATTAAATTTCAGGCCTTCCCCTAAACTACCATTTCACTCGGCGTGAATAAAATAATTTATAGCCTGGATTGTAGCGGTTTATCACCCGACTTTACATTCCGATTTTCATTAAATTCTCTTCAGCCGTTTTCTAGTGATGCGTGTACATACATACATACATACAGACAGACAGACAGACAGAAATTACGGAAAAGAAAAAAATGCATTTCCTTGTTACTGTGGACATGACCGATACAGAAATACCATTCTTTTCAAATTCTGAGCAATGTACAGACAAAACTCTTATTTTATATATATAGATATAATATAATCGACACAGCTCAAATTTTCTGTACAGACTTGTGATTATTATAGTTCTCAGAAAGTCACTTTTATAGACTTGTATAGACCAGTCCATCAGTGATGAAGGGGTTTCGGGTAGTAACTTAGTTGTTTACTGTCTCTCTCACACAGTGGAATTTTCCGCTTCTACTGCGTAGTTTCTATTCTGATGCAATCCACGTTGTGTTCATTACTTACTTTGCAGAGATAACACCTCCTTCTAGAAAAGAAACGTGGGCTTCATATAATTCTTTGTTCGCCTACAGTGGCCTCATGAATATACCATAATTTTGCCATTTAGATGCCATATATGAATATCTCACTTCTGGTTTCAAATAAAATTAATTTAGTTTGCCAACAGGCTCAAAATGATGGGTGCAGTACAATACACATCCATTATACAAGATGTTCCGTGAAGATAATACAGACTCTCAGGGATCCCGAAGAAGGGCACATATATAGTTTGAAATAGGGAACACAGGTCCAGAAATGTCTCATTAGCATCTAATACGCTAACGACGTTTTTCGTAGGTTGGAGTCTTTTTAGAATGTGCTCTTACGTCGCACCGACACAGATAGGTCTTATGGCGACGATGGGATAGAAAAGGCTTGGGAGTGGGAAGGAAGCGGCCGTGGCCTTGATTAAGGTACAGCCCCAGCATTTGCATGGTATGAAAATGGGAATTCATGGAAAACCACCTTCAGGGCTGCCGATAGTGGGGTTCGAATCCAATATCTCCCGGATGCAAGCTCACAGCTGGGCGCCCTTAACCATACGGCCAACTCGCCCGGTAGTTGTAGTTTTGTGAACGCATGTGAGTCAAATATGATAAGGCCGTAGCCCACTTTTCATATGCTACTTGAGAACACTTTAATCACATATTCCCGGAAAAGCGGATAGGAAGAGGAGATCCTGTTCCGTGGCCCCCTCGCTCGTCTGATATGACCACAATTTTGTCTTGCTTTGTTAGAGAGACACATCTGGAGACTGAAAAAAGAGCTCCTTAACAATAATCCTCACTGTTAGTGACATTGATAGAACGACACTAGAGTTGTTCCACTGGATACATGTGAAAATGCTAAGGCTAACTTAATTACTTGACCAGAAAGCGTGGACTAGAGTGAATCGTTCGTACCTATCAACGTCCATTAATCAATGTCTAGTGGAATGAGAACACAATTTACAAATTTACTGTAATTATAGAGAGTACGTTAGATACATTTGCACAAATCAAAAGAAGATCACAATTCGTTAATGATTATCTTTATTTGTTAAAACTGTTCATCCTCCATGGGTGATTCTTCCCGCGGACACAGCGAGGGACCCCACCTCCACCGCCTCAAATGCAGTGTCTTTGAACGTGAGACATTTGGTCGGGGATACAACTAGAAAGAAGGACCAGTACGTCGGCCAGGCGGAATCACCTGTTATGCTGACCAGGCTTCTTGTGGGGGATTGGCTGTTTGGAAGGGATAGGCAAGGAACAGGGAAGGAATTAGCCGTGGCCTTATGTTAGCTAACACTCCGGAATTTGCCTGGAGAGGAAGTGGGAAACCACGGAAAGTCACTTCGAGGATGGCTGAGGTGGGAAGTAAAGCTTCTATACTCAGTTAACCTACCGAGGCTCCAGTCCTCGTATCAGTTTTTTAAATTCCGTGACAGAGCTGGGAATCAAAACCGGGCCTCCGGGGGTGGCAGCTAATCACGCTAACCAATAAACCACAGAGGCGGACCAATGAATGATTCCCCAATAAATATGATAACAGGTATCTTCTTTCGAATTAATTAAATGAAGACAACTATTCCCATCAGTCCTGAGGTCACTGAAAAAATCCAAAATATTGTAGTTACGCAACGCAGATTTACTAAATAGAAACACCGTACTTGGAATACAATAATTATATATTGTTATAGTTATAAGACACCGTATTATTAAAAACGTGAAACAAGTTTGCGAGCCGAAATAAAATTCAGGCCGTTGTCGAAAATACATACTACCTGATCCCAAAGGGGATGGAAATGGGTAAAATCCCCAAAATAAAAGGACATATTACGCGTTGCGTGTGTAACGCACGAAATCCAGACGGAAATTGCCGCTATAGCTACCCCATGATAGTCAAGTTCACCCTGAGTCATACTTGCGACGCCAAGGGCAGATTATGTCAGACGAATGACGGGCCTACTCGCAACACAGAGTTTGAAAATTTAAGTCCCCTTTAACTCCGCTTACACCTCAAGGTGGACATAACTTCTGTACGATAAATGTATATATTAATGTCATTTTTTATGTTAATAGAAGAAGAAAAATACTGTTACATACTCCAGAACGGCTGTTTTACAGATAAACAACAAAAAATGATCGTATCTCCAGACACGTGAAATATAAAATGTCCACTTCGGCTATGTTCGGCTTTGTACAGTGAGCTGGATGCGTCTTTCATCACGGCCTCTATTTCTCACGCATTACGTCAGTCGCTTACACTCTCCCGTCCCTTCCTCTCTCTCCTACACGTTACATGCACTTTCATACATTACTATGAAATTATAGAGACAGGGTACGCTGTTACGTAACGCAGTTGGTGGACATTACATTGCGAAATTTGTGCCTGTCGTAACAACAAAGGTACGAATTATGGTGTGCAATTCTTCTTTCTTTTTTTTCCGTAGGAATAAGCCTTGACGATGTCAGACAACGATCATACCGAGTTTGGCCGAGATAATTTGGATGCAAAATGCTTCACTCAATTCTGACATGGTACATTATTCAAACGCGTCAAAAGGGCAAGTGCTGGCTCTCGTCCAACACGGCACTTTTAGCATTCGTGATGCAGCCATTCGGTGTGGCGTTTCGCCTATGGCTGCTCAGAAATGGATACAGCATTAGCGGGTGTCAGGCGACATTGGACGTTTATTGTGCACTGGTTTAAAGCAGGTTTGTCCTAGAGAAGAAGACAACCAATCAGTTGAAACTTCCCTGGAGAACCCGTTCATAAACTCGGCGAAGCTCATGCAGGTGACCAATGTTCCTGGATGTCCATACACGGTCCGGAAACAATTACGAGAAAACGAACACCATTACAGAAAAGCTGCCACCACGGTGTCTCTCTCAGATACCTATAGCTACCTATACCCATGTTGTGTTGGGAGTGAATATCGTCTGATGGGGCTGGAGTGCTTCATCGTCACACAACGAACCAATATTTGGACGTTCTGCAGACTATTATTGTTCCGAATAGAAGAGAGCACTGTACAGTCGAGCGGTGCGCCTTTGCTGAGATGGAGTTAAATCGTAATTGGGATCAAGTGATCTTCTCTGACGAGATTTCTTTTAGTTCGGCGGACGTCGGGCCGGTTCATGTTTGCAGGCCACGAGGAGCCCGATACCTACTGTATGTTGTGTTGGGAGTGAATATCGTCTGATGGGGCTGGAGGGCTTCATCGTCACACACGTTCTGCAGACTATTATGGTTCTGAATAGAACAGAGCGCTGTGCAGGTGAGGTAGGCTAATACAGTTCGTGTTAGAAAACTCCCCAATCCACACGAGCGGTCGGGTTCAGGGCTGGTTTTGTGAGCAGCACTGCACTGATCTGCTCAATAGTGTCCCTAGAGCTTCAGACTCGAACACAATTGAATCTGTGTGGATCGGGCGAGTTGGTCATGCGGTTAGGGACGCGCTGCTGTGAGCTGGCATCTGGGAGATAGTGGGTTCGAACCCTACTGTCGGCAGCTTGAAGATGTTCTTCCGTGTTTTCCCTTTTTCACACCAGGGAAATGCTGGGGCTGTACCTTAATTAAGGCCACGGCCACTTCCTTCTTACTTCTAAGCCTTTCCTATCCCATCGTCACCATAAGAGCTATCTGTGTCGGTGCGACGTAAAGCCAATTGTAAAAAAAAGAATATGTGTTAGCAAGTTGGAAATGCCATATAAAGAAACAAAGGCCTCTCTCTCCCCGACATTATCATGATGCTTTTCGGTGCGTTGTGTTGGACGCATGGAAGGAGATTGCCCTCGATAACGAGTACCTTAGGACAAGTTGTTCAAGCTGATAGATACTGGATGAGCTATTAACTCATATCCAAAGCAGTCCTTTCCAGGAGTAACATAATTAAGAGTACAATGCCAGATTTCGCAGCGAAGTGAAATACACACGTATTTAGTTATCGCAACACTCTAACAGCTTCTAACAGATTCTCCTCGTGGTAGGCTGATACACTTCCTCGGAGATAACTAATACTCTCACAAAAGTGCTTATATTGTAAGGCTATTCTCCATTGTGCATGGCCCGTAGCATATATATATACCTTTATAGCAGTCTTTGAGGGGCCAGTGATAATAAACTGCGCGTTCATTGCAAGCATTCGGAGTGGAAATACGAAGACTGTTAGTATGGTGCAGTTACACAATAGAGTAACAGAGTCCAGTATACATACAAAATAGTACCCGATACCAGCATTCCAACCCAGAATCTCCTGGTTGATAAGGAAAGGCCTTTCCCCTACACTAACACTGACACCCTGTGCAGCGCTTCTCATCGAGCGGCGCTTGCCGGGCGTGTCTCTCACTTCACACTTTTATTCAACTATTTTGGCAGTTTTTCGTCCATTTCACTGTATTATTTTCAGTTATTCTGATATGGGTACAGTTGCTTAGTGTACTGACAGTCAATTTTCGTCAGGAACGTGTCTGTAATAATAGGCTAATTGCATTACTTTTTGTTGCTGCTGCATCGTCTCATCCGAGGACAGTGATACCCGATACCGGACTTGAAAATTTTCCATGTGTCAGTTTTTGATTGCTCAACAGTTAAATTCTTAGTAGCGTGTGCATGCAGTGCAGGTATGAAATGAAATGGCGTGTGGCCTTTAGTGCCGGGAGTGTCCGAGGACATGTTCGGCTCGCCAGGTGCAGATCTTTTGATTTGACGCCCGTAGGCGATCTGCGCGTCGTGATGAAGATGAAATGATGATGAAGACGACACATACACCCAGCCCTCGTGCCAACGAAATTAACCAATGATGGTTAAAATTCCCGATCCTGCCGGGAATCGAACCCGGGACCCCTGTGGCCAAAGGCCAGCACGCTAACCATTTAGCCATGGAGCCGGACACAGTGCAGGTAATTAAAGGCATTACTTCTACACAAAATGATTTTTAAATCCTACATTTTAAGTATCCTACAAAAAAATTGCTGTATACCCAACAACTGAGATGTTGCCGTTCCGGGGATCCTCATCTCAGATTGAATCATGTATCCTTCTCCAGAGTCTCTGAATTTCTGTATCATCATTACGCAAACAGCCCCTCTATAACTACTTCAATAACACATCCCAAACTTTTGCATTCTGATTAGCCGTAGTGTTTACGGTGCACTATGTCTTCTCGTATGTGGTAGAAACAATTTGCTACTTTCATTGACCTATCACAGTCACATCCTTGGCTTTCACGATATGAAAGTGACTGAAGAATGAGCAATACTACTAATATCGTTCCTTGTTATAAATGGTGTGAAAATGTCGCCCATGGTGTAAGATGATGTGTGAATTTGAAGATGCTTGACAAATTGATATGGAATAGAATCTTCTCTATTGTGAAGAATCCAACGAGAAAATACCTCATTCTTCACTCCTGGGCTATATGACACTGGCAGTGGAACTGTTGAGGATCCAGCCATCCTTGGGGCTGAATGAATCAACTTACTATAAACACGACGTGTTACATTTATCACAACGGCCATGTGAAATCAATTTTGATTTTACTTTGGCTGGTCTAGAAACTAAACAGATTACAGGAGATCAGTCTGCCAGGCAAACAATAAAAACAGTCCTATGTGTTTAAAACGCTGGAAGCTTTCACCGGGGTACCGAGTGCCCCAGAGAATTTTTATTTCCAAGTAACTTGGTGTTCGCAACACCCATAGTCTCCCATCACCGTTCATTTTTATAGTGGGTTCGAACCCCACTGCTAACAGGCCTGAAGATGGTTTTCAGTGGTTTCCCATTTTCACACCAGAAAATGCTGGGGCTGTACCTTAATTAAGGCCATGGATGCTTCCTTCCCACTCCTAGGCCTTTCGTATTCCATCGTCACCAAAAGAACTATCTGAGTTAGTGCGACGTAAAATAGATTGTAAACAAAACAACAAATATACCTTCGCACTCTCGCTGCTGGTGCACTAATTCTATCGAGTGCAATCTGCTCCTTTTATGCCAAAATGTACGTTAGGATCGTACAGTTATCAAGGGTACGATTAATGGAATGTTTTTCTTGTAGTCCGCCTCTGTGATGTAGTGGTTAATGTAATTAGCTGCCAACCCTGGGGTCCCCGAGTTCGATTCCCGGTTCTGCCACGAAATTTGAAAAGTGGTACGAGACTCAGCCGCGGAAGTTCAACTCATTAGAGAGGGGGTTCGATTTCCACCTCAGCCATACTTGAAGTAGTTTTCCTTGGTTTCTCTCTTCTTGTCCAGGCAAATGCCAGGATTGTACCTAACTTAAGGCCATGGCCGCTTCCTTCCCTCTTCCTTGTCTATCCCTTCCGATTTTCCCATTCCCCTACCCGAGTTCAGCATAGCAGGTGAGGCCACCTGGGGTATGTACTGGTCCTCCTTCTCAGTTTTATCCCCCGACCCAAAGTCTCACGCTCCAGGATACAGACCTTGAGGCGCTGGAGGTAGGATCCCTCACTGTGTCCGAGGAAAAAAACAACCCTGGAGTGTAAACGGATTTATTTTCCTCTCGAGCTTCAGAATAATTTATTTTCACGTTGACGGAAAAAATAGTGAGATACTGGAGGTCACGACGACTGGAAATCCCATCAATACGCAGAGGAATCCGCCATTCTTTTGCCGAACAAGTGGGAGTTGAAATACGTCCTCAGGCGACACTAGTCAGACTCAGGTCTGGAATACGAAACGACAGTTGAAGGACACTAAACTCACTGTTTGTTCTTTTATTTTTGCTGTGAATGAAAGGTATTTGTGTATAAAAACAATATGCTAGAGTTGTGCCAAAATCATGCGAAGTGAAGCCTATAGCTGTGCCAAACCAAAAATCTTGCGAAAACACTTAAACTGGGAACTTTACGTCTTATTTTATTAGTAGTGATTTCAATGAATGAATGAATGAATGAAAATCCACAGCCTGTTTCCAGTTATTCGACCCCCATCTAGCGGCGAGGATAGGAAATGTGCTGGCTGCCGAAGCCTGTCTCACTCATCCGGGGCAATGATAAATGACTGATAGATGAAATGTAATGGAGAGTGTTGCTTGAATGAAATATGACACGGAAAACCGGAGTACCCGGAGAAAAAACCTGTCCCGCCTCCGCCTTGTCCAGCACAAACCTCACATGGAGTGACCGGGATTTGACCGGGATTTGAACAACGGTATCGGCAGCCCTGAAGATGGTTTTCCGTGGTTTCCCATTTTCACACCAGGAAAATGCTGGGGCTGTACCTTAATTAAGGCCACGGCCGCTTCCTTCCAACTCCTAGGCCTTTCCTATCCCATCGTCGCCATAAGACCTATCTGTGTCGGTGCGACGTAAAGCCCCTAGCAAAAAAAAAAAAAGAACAACGGTATAGAGCGGTGAGATGCCGGCACGCTGCCGCTTGAGTCACGGAGGCTTCTAGTGATTACAGTACTGTTCTAAATTATAAATATATATTCACGTATGAAAACATTTCACTGATTTAATGTGATATTTGAATAAATCGAAGTCCGAATGAGTAAAGTTAAAGTTCCTTTCGTGGGGTATACAGTGCCGCGATGTACGGTTAGTGCCCCTGAAACATAGGTGTGAGGTTCCAGGAAAGGTAATTTTAACTGTTACGCGCAGATATTAAGAGAAATTAGAGTGCCGAAATTTCGCCCGACAATTGATCATTCAAAATGTCACGATATCTATATTTACGGAACGTAGGCATTTCAGCATTTCTAAATGTTAAATTGCAACTTAGTGCATACAAGGGGAACGTATAACCAACTACACTACCCATTTTCACGATGCAGTGGAGTTCACCTACCAGATTTCGTGTGGTTTCTTCTTTTCAACTCTAAGAAATAGTCTGCACAAAAGACAACGGACAAGGCAGGGTAAGTTTTTCTTTGTGATAGCGTGGCCAACTATCCATCCCAGTAATTACCAGGCAAACGTTACTTAACTTCATAGATCTCAACGTGGCTATGCCGTTGGCAGAAGGCGAGTTATTAGATAAAACTCACGCGTTGTAAAGAACGAGGATGTTAACCACGATGTTCTAGCCCACAAATGAAACAACGATATGAACAATAACGACTAAACCGACAGTACCAACAATAATGATTAAATCAATGTCCCGTAAGTAAGCTTTCCATTCTGGTGATCATGGTGATATTGCAATAATGCTAACTAATTACCTTAACTAGTGATCTAGTCATTGCTCCCATCGCAACCAGTGTCAGCGATTAGGCATCCTGAATCAGTGTTTACGTGTGGCATTTTGACGTTCCTCCTCTAGCTAAGAATACGTAGGCTACCGATTCAGGTGCTGACCATGTCCGATGTTGCTTAACTTCGGAGATGGCACGGGATTTGGTGTTCCAATATCGCTAGACTTTTGACCTTATCACGGCATTCGTGTTCAGATTTATTTAGTTGTGAGTACTTAATTTTTAGTGATGTTATTCAAGTCTGTATGTTAGTTAGTGGAGCTCCAATGTCTAATATGGTACTGTATGTATATTTGCAATTAATTGAGGTTAGGATTGGGGAGATATCTCATTGTTGCTACGTGTAAGAAGTTTGGAACATTGTGATAAACAAGTAAGTGTACTTAGTGTGAGTGGAGTTTGATAACTTGTAATGATAAAGTAAGCCCATCGGTTTAAAGAACTACCCCTAGGTGGGGGGGGGGGGGCTCGATCTGAGGAGGAAGCAGCTGTGTTTACTATGTTGGATGCCATTCAGATATTCTCTTGAAGTGAACGTGGAAATCCCCGTTAAACCCCAACTAGTATATGGTTGAGGGTATATGATTTCCGTCAAGCTAGAGCAGTAAGAACTTTAAGAACATTTTTTAACTATATGCTTTACATCACACCGCACAGAGAGGTCTCAGAGCGACTAATAGAGCAGTAGGACAGTATACGTAATGCATCTATCATTGTCTCAAATTCAGAATTATTGAAGGTTGTTGAAGAAGAAATAAATGTATATGTTTAACTTGTGCATATACTTTATTTACGTAGGTTTCTTTAATGAACTCAAATCGGCATACAGTCAAAATAGTCTACAGTGAACTCATGGTGATACTGACCTGTTTCCACTATTGACACATAACTTGCAAGTGAGACTTATGAAGATTGGTCCACGTCCCTAGCACCGATGGTTGGTCTGACTTTTTGCTCGAAGTGCACCCGGGGCTTGCCGCAACCCTGGCCCAAGACAGACGACACAAAGCGAGCTTGCGCACATTTGTCATCAGCACGTCACCCTCAGGCCTTCCTCAAGTCTTCTTCCTTCGCATTGATTTTTCCCTTCCTCGCGCCGCAATTGCTCGAGACGGATGGGTATCCATTTATCAACCTTCATGCCACATAAAACGCTTTGAATATCTTTGCCTCAGAATATTCAAGTATATGTTGAGGATTATTGAACACCAGATATCCATAAAGCACAGAAATGGGGAAATTTACGCTTAGTGAATAAAGGACTAAGGAGTATGATCGACGGATAGTATTATTCCTTGCACTTTCTTGCGCATGCTCCGGACTGCTGATTTCGTTTACTATTTTATTAACGAGTCCTTTCTGTTTCACTTCATAGATACTTGAAAATACAGAATTCTATGCCGACCAGACGAGCGAAATCCACAACCTGCTGGCCATTGCTTTATTCAGGATCCTAAGCCAGTGCAGTGAAACAGCTGGTTAAATCAATTTAGTAACTTAGAATGAAAAAAAAGAGACAGCGCCTTTTGCCGTAACAGGTAAAGTACATTAGGCCACTTAATGGACGGCTAACTGTGGTAGTCAAGCTCAGCTATCCCGTAATTCAATGAAGAGTGCTAATATGAAATAAAAATACGTTTTCTTTCACGGCTGGTTTAACGTCGTTGTTTAACCTAGATGTTGTTTCTGGCAACGATAGGGTAGGAAAGGGCTGGGACTTGGGAAGAAAACGGCCCTAGCCCTAATTGAGATAGAGACCCAACAATTTCCTGTTTTGAAAATGGAAAACCGTTTGTAAACCATCTTCGGGGATACTGAAAGTAAGGTTCGAACTCACAATCTGCCGAATTCAAGCTAACAGCTACACTGTCCGAACAGCAAAGCTACTCGCTAGGTTTTAGAATACGTACAATTAGGAAAAAACAAGAAGTTAGGTTTAGGAGTTCAACTGTTGGTCACAGCAGCATTTAACGACTGGCCAATATTTTGTCGAAAATGCCTACGACTCGATGTGCCATTACCAATCCCCTTCTCTCTTAATTAAGGAAACAGGTACCAATATTGACATTATAACAGAATTACACAGATTATCTAACATAAGTAAATAGAATCGAGGACTTATTGTTAGATTCGCCTAGTCATTAAACGAGCCATCATTAAGTTCTGCACTACCAGCTTAGTATCAATGATATTCTCAAGATTTCCTGAATTGCTTGGTAGGTGTAAAGTATGTTCCTGCTCATTTATTGTGATTGTTAACTCGTGTGTCTTCTCTGTAGTATCTACAGTCAACAAAGACTCTTACGTTCACTCTGGCTTTCAATACCGTACTGAACAGAAAATGTCCGCATCTATAGCCTAGTGCAGGCACCGGTGCATTGCGCGGCGCAAGATGCAAAAGACGACTTGCGTAGGTTGACCAGAGTGCAGACCCCCACTCCTCGATTTTGAGAAATAGTTCTGCCTCTCTCTTTCCCTATGCCTGCCTCGCTCGCTCCACCTGTCTCTCCATTTCTTGCTTGCTCTGTAGCGCTCCACAACCCGAGCAGAGTTGAGCCCAGCTTAACTGAGTCACTCCGAGACAAAACGTTGGTCCGAACTGAGCCGAGTCGAACCGATGCACGGTGCACAGAACCCCTGCGCCTCGGTTTGCAAGCGTGCAATTAAGTTCTGGGTAATTACTAAAATTCACAATACTGTTCCAAACACCCGTAAAATTAAGTAGATGTACTTGTCTTTGTTGTCGTGTTATTTCTTCGGTGGAATAGACTATGTGGTAGTCATCAGACCCGTCTACTTTCAGTGAGTTTTATTGACGTATGGCACTTATATAAGCAGCATGTAAATTGCACCAGTGGTCACGGGATCGACCCTTAGCAGTATGTAAATTTCATCATTGGTCGCAGGATAGACCCTTGGCAGTATATAAATAAAATCGGTGGTTGGGGGACAGACATATAGCAGTATGTAAATAGCGTCAGTGATCGGGAGATAGATCATTTCTGTAATCAGAGGTGTTCAATTATGATTGATGTAAATATACAGTATAGCATTGCGTAACATAGATAATCCTAGAAAGGCATCAAATAAATGCTTTTAACAGTCACTAAAAGATATTGAAGGGTCCAATAATAATATTGTTATTTTCTTCCTTTCTTTCTTTCATTCTTTCTTTCTTTTTTCCTTCTTTCTTTCTTTCATCTCTCATAATCCGTTTACCATCCAGGGTTGGGTTTTCCTTCGGACTTCAGCGAGGGATCCCAAATCTACCGCCTTAAGGCCAGTGTCCTGGAGGGTGCGAGATTGGGTCGGGTGATACAACTGGGGAGGACAACCAGTACCTCGCCCAGACGGCCTCACCTGCTATGCTGAACTGGGGCTATGTGCGGGATGGGAAAAGTGGAAAGGATAGATAAGGAAGAGGGAATGAAGCGGCCGTGGCCTTAAGTTATGTAACATTCCGGCATTTGCCTGGAGGAGAAGTGGAAAACCACGGAAAACAACTTCAAGGATAGCTGGGGATGGAAACGAACCCCGTCTACTCAGTTGACCTCCCGAGGCTGAGTGAGCCCCGTCCCAGGCCTCGTACCACGAATTCCGATCTCCAGGTGTGGCAACTAATCACACTAAACAATACACCACACAGGCGGACACTATTATTATTATTTCGTCCCACTAGCAACTTTTATGGTTTTGAGAGAAGACTGAAAGGCCTCGTACTTTATTTGAAACGAGCAAGAAACCCGTGCTTCGCTACGGTATTATACTGAAATTTATAATTGAATGCTTAACGTTTTATATATAATCCACCGAAATTCGCGATATGACTCGTTTTCTGAGAGAATCCGCCAAAATTCGCGATCTGACTCGTTTTCTGAGAGATTGCGTCATAGTTAAACCCATTTTTAATTTTTCTTTCCGGCAATCGATTTCGTAGTTCCCGGGCTGGGTCCAGGTATTCCACCCGGTCAGTTGGGTCCCTAAATCTTTGCCACTTTTCCTATAAGCATTTTAATATAGATCAAATTATTGAGGAGTTCTAGCGTGGTGTCGTCTTGGGTGCTTTGGCGGTACTGAACCCGCGGCCGGACTGCATTCGTAGTCATTACCCGTCCGGGACACGTTTCCAGCAAGGTCCGCACATTTTGACGACGGTCCAAAAAATTATTATTATTATTATTACTATTATTATTATTATTGTTCTGTACCCCACAGTAAGATGGAATACCGCTACTTGGCGGTAAATAGCATCTGCTGCCATTGTCATTGCTGATATTGTGACCAGCACCATTGTCGCGCGTTGGAAAGTGCGCGGGATTTCTGGCGAAACATACTTAAGTGCATTATTGACCTTACTATAGAGGAAAACTATTACACGGTCAATCTCATTCCTATCGTTTATTTCATAGGTGTTTAAATTTTTATTTATATGCCAGGAGAATCTACTGTAATCTAAGAGCGTTCTCCAATGGAAAGGGTGGCTCTTGAAAACGAACCCTGGAAAGATTAAAATGGTCGGTTTATGATCAGAGTAACTACATTGAAAATCCTCAGCCTGTTTCCAGTCATTCGACCGGGTCAGGAATGGAATTAATAAAGCCCCCATCTAGCGACGAGGATAAGAATTATGCCGGCTGACGAAGCCTATCGCACTCTTCTGGGGCAATGATTAATGAATGAAAAATGAAGGGAAATGATATTGGAGAGTGTTGCCGGAACGAATGACGGCAGGAAAAACCGGAGTACTCGGAGAAATACCTGTCCCGCCTCCCCTTTGTCCAGCAAAATCTCACATGGATTGACCGGGATTTAAACCACGGAACCCAGCGGTGAGAGGCCGGCGCGCTGCCGCCTGAGCCACGGAGGCTGCTTATAAGTACATTATGAACAGTAAAATCAATTGGACTCACCTCCTTTTTCACCAGCCCACCGCCGTTAAGTTGTTTAACCCCCCACCCCCCCAAAAAAAGAACCACTGTTTCTTGATGTTTAAAGGAGATTCGAAATACCAATGTTCACGTCTGTTACTTCAGTTTTGATATATAAATATCCCCATAAACATAATTCACACTTTTTTACATCCTTTCACACTTCCCCCTTAAGTGAATATTCTGGCCAAAAATACTTGTTTCTTTAATAGTAAATGATATTCTAAACATCAATTATCACGACTCTAATATCTTCAGTTTTGGAGATATGTGTCCTAATGAAAGGAATTCAAATCCTTTTCACTCCCGCCCCCCAAGATGATCCCCCCCCAAAACGCGTTTTTCTTTGTTTTTAAAAGAGATCCAAATACCAATTTTCACGTCTGTGACAACATTAGTTTTTGTTAGGTGTAAGTATCCTCATACAATTAATTCAATTAATTTTTCAATTATTTCACCTCCCCCTTTTAATGTATTTTCCGAGAATACTTATTTCCTTACCTTTAAAGCAGATTCCAAATAACAGATTTCACGTCTGTAACACCTTCAGTTTTGAGATATCGGTATCCTAATTAAAAGAATTCAACCCCATTTTCAGTGACTTTTCCAAGTGGCTTTTCCGAAAAATAAAAATACACGTTTCTTTATTTTAACAGAGATAAAAAATACCATTTCTCACTTCTGTAACACGTTCAGTTTTTGACATATACTGCAGAAATTCTCATTTTAAAATTTCATACGATTTTTAGTTCCCCGTAAGTGGAGTTTCTAAAAACAAATGACCCATGTTTCTTTACCCTTACAGGAGAACACAAATACCAATTTTTACGTCTGTATCATTTTACGTTTCTGAGGTATACTGTAGTTATAGTCTTTCTAAAAGTTAACCCCAATTTTTCACTCCCGTTTAACCCCCATTAACTGGATTTTCTAAAAACAAAAGATACATGTTTCTTTACTTCTAAAGGATATTCTAAATAGCAATGTTTACATCTGTAAATTTTTAAAGTTTTGAGATATAGATACACTCATTTAAAAAATTCAACCCCCTTTTCACCCCCCATTATTTGGATTTTCCGAAAACAAAAAATACGTATTTGTTTATTTTTAATGGAGATCCCATATACCAATTTTCAGATCTGTAATATCTTCAGTTTCTGAAATATAAGTATCCTCAATAAAGGCATTCAACCACTTTTTCACCCTTTTCGCCCCACTTATTGGGATTTTCGGAAAACAAATAATACGTGTTTCTTTATTTTTAAAGGCGTGTTTATTTTTAAAGGAGATACTAAATGCCAAATTTTACATCCGTAAACTTTTAAAGTTTTGAGATATAGATACAGTCATTCTAAACTTTCACCCCCCTTTCAACCCCCCCAGCGACGGAATATCCAAAAATCCTCCTTTAGCGAGCACCTACATGTTAATATGAATGTATCTCCAAAATTTCATTTCATTATGCCCAGTAGTTTTGGCTCGGCGATGATGAATCTGTCAGTCAGTAACTTAGTCAGTCAGTCAGTCAGTCAGTCAGTCAGTCAGTCAGTCAGTCAGTCAGTCAGTCAGGACATGTTCTTTTATATATATAGACTAGCAAGATACCCGTGCTTCGCTACGGTATGATGCTGTAATTTATAATTGAATGCTTAACATTTTATATATAATCCGACAAAATTCGCGATCTGACGGGAAAGCTCCTCCCATTTTTCAGTCATTCTTTCCAGCAATCGATTTAGTACTTCCTGGGCCAGCTCCAGGTATTCTGCCCGGTCAGTTAGGTCCCCAATCTTTGCCATCTTTTCCTATAAGCATTTTTAATATGGATCAAATCTTTGAGGAGATCCGTCGTGGTGTCTTGTTAGGTGCCTTGACGGTACTGAACCCGAGGCCGGACTGCATTCCTGGTCATTAGCCGGCCAGGACCCGTTTCCAGCGCTCGTGCGCACATTTTGACGACGGTCCGGAACATTATTATATTAGGGTGGGTGATATTAGTTGAATTTAGATTATTAGTATAATTATTTTTGTCCTCGGCCCCGAAGCAAGGTGCAAGACCGCTACTTGGCGGTAAATTACATCTGCTACCATTGTCATTGCTGATAATGTGACCAGTACCATTTTCGCGCGGGATTTCTGGCGATACGAATGATTTACTACCGTTCATTATTAACCTTATTACAGAGGTGAACAATTGCATCAATCCAATCGTTTATTTCAAGTGTGTTTAATTTTTTATTTATATGCCAGGAGAATCTACTGAGATCTAACTTTAAGTTCTCGAGAGGAAAAATGGCTCTTGAAAACGAAAGCAGGAAAGATTAAAAATGATCGGTTTATGATTAGAATAAGTACATATGAATAGCAAAATCAATTATTCTCAACAACTTTTCACCCCACCGCTGTTAAGTTGATTTACCCTCCCAAAAGGAAGGCATGTTTCTTTATGTTTAAAGGAGATCCCAAATACCAATGTTCACGTCTGTTACCTTCAGAGATATAAGTATCCCCATAAAAGGAAATAACTTTTTTCACTTACTTTCAACTTCGCCGCCTCTCCTTAAGTAAATTTTCCGACTAAAAATACTTGTTTCTTTAATAGTAAAGGCTCTTCTAAATACCAATTACCACGACACTAATATCTTCAGTTTATGAGATATGTGTTCTCATGAAAGGAATTCAACTCCTGTTAACCCCCGCCCCAATGTGATTTACCCTCCAAAACGCGTTTTTCCTTGCTTTTAAAGGAGGTCCAAATACCAATTTTCACGTCTGTAACAACTTTAGTTTTTATTAGATGGAAGTATCCTAATACAATTAATTTATCAATTCTCCCCCTTCATTGGATTTTGCGAGAATACGTGTTTCTTCACTTTTAAGCAGATTCCAAATACCAATTTTCACGTCAGCAAAATCTTTCGTTTTTGAGATAGTAGTATCTGCATACAAATAATTCAACTAACTTTTCAATCGCCCCCCCCCCCCCAACGTTTTATTGTATTTCCGAAAACGAAAAATATGTATTTCTTTATTTATAAAGGAGATTCCAAATAAGAAATTTCACATCTGTAACATCTTCAGTTTTTGAGATATAAGTAGCCTAATTAAAATTCTACCCCATTTTCAGTCACTTTTACCCCCGCCACCCAAGTGGTTTTACCGAAAAGAAAAAACACATGCTTCTTCATTTTTAATAATTTTTCACTTCTGTAACATGTAAAGTACTTGAGATATAATGTAGAAATGCTCATTTTAAAATTTCACCCCTTATTAGTTCCCCTTAAGTGGAGTTTCCAGAAACAAATCACCGATGTTTCTTTACTTTTACAGGAGATCCCAAATACAAATTTTTACGTCTGTATGTTTCTGAGATATACTGTTGAAATAGTCTTTCTAAAACTTCACCCCAATTTGCCACTCCTGTTTAACTCCCATTAATTGTATTTTCCAGAAACAAAAATACGTGTTTCTTTACTTTTAAATGAGATCCCAAATACCAATTTTCAGGTCTGTAATATCTTCAGTTTCTGAGATATATGAATCCTCAGTAAAGGCATTCAACCCTTTCTTCATCCTTTTTCACACCTCCTATTGGGATTTTCCGAAAACCAAAAATACGTGTTTCTTTACTTTTAAAGGAGATTCTAAACACCAAGTTTTACATCTGTAAAATTTTAAACATTTGAATTTTAAAAATTCATCCCCTTTTCAACCCCATTATTTGGATTTTCCAAAACAAAAAAATACATGTTTCCTTATTTGTAAAGGAGATCCAAAATACCAATTTTCTAGTTGCAATATCTTCATTTTCTGCGATATAAGAATCCTCAATAAAGGCATTCAACCCTTTCTTCATCCTTTTTCACCCCTCCTATTGGGATTTTCCGGAAACAAAAAATACGTGTTTCTTTATTTTTAAAGGAGATTCTAAATACCAATCTTTTACATCTGTAAACATTTAAAGATTTGAGATATGGATACACTCATTTTAAAAATTCAACCCTCATTTCACCCCCCCCCCTCCATTATTTGAATTTTCCAAAAACAATACGTGTTTCTTTATTTTTAAAGGAGATCACGAATGCCAATTTTCAGGTCTGTAATTTATTCGGTTTCTGAGATATAAGCATCCTCATTAAAGGTATTCAACCCCTTTTTCACCCTCTCCTAGCCCTCCTATTGGGACTGTCCTTAAACAAAGAAATACGGGTTTCTTTATTTTTAAAGGAGATTCTAAATACCAATTTTTAAATCTGTAAACTTTTAAAGTTTTCTGTTATAGATACACTCATTTTAAAAATTAACTCCCCTTTTCACCCCCTTAGCGACAGAATATCCAAAAATACTTTCTTAGCCAGCACCTACATTGTAGTATAAGTATAAGTGTAGTAAAAGCTGGTAATATATTATTTTTACAAACCAAAATTGGGCCACGTTGAGATCAATGATCCCAAAAAAACTGGACAAAAATTGAAGAAATTGTCGCATTATATCATTATGTTTTAAGACTCTTAAATGTGTACTACCTTTTATAACGCAAATTAAGTGAACCGTTTCTTGTACCCCTGTACCTACAGTATACCGAAGTTACTCCCCTGCGTAGGATAGACATAAACGGTAAGACGACGGGAATCAAAGCTTCATTTCTATCTTCCCTTGGTGTAATATTGTGCTATATTCAAGCTTTACAGCAGCTTGGAGTTGAATCGTACAAAATTGGTTACATTGCCCCTCTATTATGGCTCTCAGTGCATGGCTAAGGAGACAGGAGGAATTGCACCGCAAGTGAACACAAGAAACCATAGTGTACAACTTTACGTTCAATGGTGTTCAATTCCTATTTCTGATGTGATGTTAAAATAAGAATGTTACGCCTCTTTTGACCTTCTGAGCCCTTGTAAATAATTTATCATCTAAACCATTAAATCGCTGGGAACTGTCATATCAAAAGGACGTCAAACTCCAATTTTAATGAATAATACACTAACAGGAGAGATCTCCCTCCGAACCTAACCACTTTATCTCTCCATGATGATGCACTGGCGATGAATATATGAGAGTCCAACCTATTGTTGGGCGTAAACTGAAACCGATCCACATTGATCATTGTGCTGGAACGAGTTTTATGAGTGTTACGTGTGTGTTTATAAAATGGCGTTAACACGCCCTGGGAGTTTACGTCACTCCAAATGACAACATCCTGGCTTACAGAGTTGATTGGTAATGGCTTATTGGTTTAACCTAGATCGTTACATTGTTACAATATCAACCTTTGTGTGACGACGCTAAGCTCTTCTGACACCTCATAACGTAAGCAAACATGCCACTCACGCCATATTTATTCACATTATTGTTATAATCGGTGCCCTATTTTTTGTATTGTATGCTATTTCGAAAATAAATAATATCCCATGCATCCTTAAACGAGTCAGTGAAGTATTTTTCGAATATTTTCATTAATATTATCATAATAATGTTTACGCGTATGTATGTAATATCGATGGCCTAGATTGAATACTTCGTATCTCACAAAGTTCTTCCTATCCATTATTTCCCTTAAGACTGGTTACGCCTCCCAGCCACACATGGATATGCAGTCCTTCAGAACAATGTTCGTTGTGTTCTTTTTTCCTATGCCGGTGTGTGAAGGAAAATGAACCTTACCGTACCGTACTATAGGAAAGTATGTTTGCGTGACATATTTACTAACTCCAAGCCAAAGGGCTAGAGTATATTTTTTATAAGGTTCGTTTTCCTTTACTCGTCCCCATAGGAAAATAAACCCAACGAACATTGTTCTGGTGGACTGCATTCCCAAATGTGGCTGGAAGGCGTGACCAGTCTTAAGGGAAATAATGGATAGGAAGAACTTTGTGAGATACGAGGTAATCACTCTAGGCCATCGATATACTATCCATTGATGTGCAGTGGCCAAACATGTGAGTTAATTCTGCAATAAATTAAGCTAAGTTCCAGATTTCGAGCTCCTAAGTATTGAAACAAGAAATAGACATGAATATTTCTTTGTAAATTCGGTAGACAGTATAAATTAACTTCTTCGATACGGAAAGGAGATGGCTTCAGATATTATATAAGCACACATATGCAACACATTTTGCACGCACGACCCCACTAGGATTTTAAGGAACTAGTGAAAGAAGAAGTCACTATTCTTGGGTGTTTCAAAACAAACTACACGTAATTCAGCCAGAATAATATGTAGTTGAATATTTAAATGGTGGCATCCATTTTATAATTAGTATTGCCGTGTCTGTCATATAACAATAATTATGCAACGAAGATGGAAATTATTATTATTATTATTATTATTATTATTATTATTATTATTATTATTATTATTATTAGCAACAAAAAAGCAGAAGGCGGTAGCTTGGACAGACTCTCTGATTACTGACATCCCTTATTCCCATTTTGGATTCTGCAACGACAGCAGACAATTCGCAGTCGAATGTACAGGGCACTAGTTGACAGAGCCTTATGGTACAGTAAACAGTGGAATAAGGACTTTGCCCAAGATATTTGCTGAGATGTAGTAGCGTATTTCTTTATAAACATGGTATCAAACACACCTCAAATCATTTGTCAAAATTGTATCGAAGTTCTTTCACAGTGTAATATTGGCCTAACACAAATCTCACTGTAGGGGCGATAAGACGAAACGGAGGAGGGCAAATATGTTTATCGGATAGAGAGGTTGTATGAGGCTGTAGCCTATTTATAGCCTACGAATGCTTGCTAATTATATTTAAAAGAATTTAATATGCATCAATGAATTAAATATTAACTTACTTTGAATGAATTCATCGTCAAAGATAAAATAATAGTCTGAAATACAGCCCTGTCTGATAGGTCACTGCCTGCCTACATTCCAGACGTACTTTGCGTCAGAGTAACCTCCAGTGGGGTTATTTAAGAACTAAGGAAAAAGTGTGAATTTTTGTTTTATTGAAATTTGAATTATTTTAGTAGTGCGAATTTTTCAGCTGTGTGTGATCATTGAGGTTGGTTTGACTGTCTTTGTTTGCAATGTGTATTTTTATTGCCTCCTTTATGCTTAAAGGTGTGATTCTCTTTTCGTCATGATTTCGTTTTTCTTTATGATCTGCTTTACGTCGCACCGACACAAATAGGTCGTATGACGACGATGGGATAGGAAAATGCTGTGAGTGGGAATGAAACGATTGTGGCCTTAATTAACACACAGCCCAATCACACCCGGTGTGGTAAGACACGGAAAATCATCTTCAGGTTGCGGACAGTGGGGTTCGAACCCACTATCTCCCGAATGCAATAGTTCGCACTTACCAATGTTTATTTGCAGTGTGTTGTCTTTTCTGAAGGCTATAAATACTACAATGTAAAAAGAAGCCAATCGTTATTACTAAGGGAACATGTAGCGTAACGGTTATCAGTAGGTATTTACTGTCGTCTTCGGAGGACCGGTTTCGATTCCTGGTACTGTCAGATCGCCAGGAAGGCTGGTATGTGGCTAAAAATATACAGGCAGCTAAACTCCTTTGTGTGTGTGGGGGGGAGGAGTATGAGAAACGAGGCACCTCTACTGAACGAGGAACCGAATTTAATTTTTACAGAGGGAACAACTGGAGGAGAAACTCTGTCTGTCTGTTAGGTCATCAGCCCAGAGGCTGGTTGGATCCTCAAATAGCACCACCAAAAGTTATGCGGTTATGAGGAAACCGCAAAAACCAATGGCAGCACCAAAATGAGGCGTACTAGGCAAGACGAGGAGTGAGGTAGTTTGCCATTGCTTTCCTCACTGGGTCAGAAAGTGCTATTGCAGCACGACTGACCCTATGAGCAACACCTTTCATAACACTCAGATGCACTAGTCGTGCTCTGAATGTCATTAATCAGCACCACCCATACCCCAGCAGCTTCCATATTGTCACAGCCATGGATGAGACTGGGACTTCGGTGAAAGCTACACTTTACTCTGGCCTGTGCCAAGAGATGGATACAAAAGTACTGTATCCATCAGGAAATGGCAGCAGGCAAGAGGAGAAACTAATAACGAAAATAAAGTGATAAACGTTCCTTAAACTTAACAGCACGTTAAGTAAAGAATCGTTGAAAGTAGCCTTTAATGCTCGGACTGAACTTCACTCCTTCACCAGTTATCTGCCTTCTTCCTCTTGTCAGCTGTCACACAGTGACAGAACAGTGCACTGGCTGTAATTGATATGGAAGTATGCAGTACATGTATGCAGATTTGTCACATCTACTATGAAAATACAAGGTGTATACGAAAGTAGCTTCTAATGAACTCCCAATTCGGCGCGAGGCTTGTAGAGCAGATGAGGCAGTCAAATTCTTTGTTTTCTTAAATAGTCCTGTCACGGCCCTCTGCTGGCTATCGTATCCATAATTTACTAACAAATATCTAAAAGCAATTTATTTACTCTTCTAACTGAGCTTCTCTCCAGTTCTGTTTGCTCAGAAATATCGTATAGGCGATTTGCGGACGGACAAGTACTTTGTTTACCGGTAGCAGCCATTACGTACTTCAGGAGCTCGTGCCGCGCAGAATGGTCAGCCTCAACGCGCAGATATATCTGCGGTAAATTTTATAACACCGATGGTGTATAATACCTCCTTATGAATAGAATTCAAGTTAAATATGGTTTTCCTTTTGTTCATAAATAATGTTGTTCAGTGCATACGAGATGCTACTACCTTAAAACTATGTTGGTAATATTTGACATTCACTGCGCGGGTCCCGTCATATATAGTGAACCATGGGCTTGAGCTGAGTGACCTAGTAAGTGGTCCTGAGAGTCGAGATACCAGTTGCTGTGGAGCAGGAGCGGGCATCTCGTACACATTGAGATGTAATTAATGGCCCTCCTTGCGCTCAGGCGGCTAGGACTCTACAATCCACCAGAGGACTGAGCGAGTTGGCTCTGCGATTAGGGTCACCCTGAAGGTGTTTTTGCTTGGTTTTCTATTTTCTTACCAGGAAAATATTGGAGCTGTAATTTAATTAAGGACCTGGCCATTACCTTCCCAATCTTAGCCTTTCCAATCCATCCGTTGCCGAAAATCTTCATTGTGTTAGTGTGTTAAACCACTAACCAAACGAATTCACTGATGGTCCCTAACCCATTATAGGAGAGATTCTCACTGGATCTACGTGTACGCAGCTTAACAGAATTTTTACCGAGCACGCTCAGTACGTTTTAAGCAATCCTCCGACTTTCGGGAGTAATGGAGTCCCACTTCCATCTGATAGGTGTGGGACTCCTTGGAAACAACTTGACGAACGAATGGGTACTCGATGTAGAGCTACGGTATTAATATTAGTGGGGAAATGTAAAAAATAATGTAGAACTGGCTGAGTCAGCAAAGAGGATGCGTCTCGATGTGTTGGCAGTTAGTGATATTCGGGTAAGGAAAGAGAATGGAGAAAGAGATAGGAGGTAAAATGTTCTAAAGGGAAAGGCAGTGTGTGGGTTAGGACTGTTCATGAGACATACTACTGAACGCAACATAGTTTCTTTTAGGCACGTAAATGAGCGAATTATGCTGGTAGATTTAGCAGTTGGAGAAATTAGGACGAGAATTGTTTTAGTGTATCCACCATGTGAGGGCGCAGACGAGAATAAAGTTGACAAGCTTCATAAAGCATTGAGTGACATCGCAGTCAGGGCCAACAGCAAGGATGGGCGATTTCAGTGCGAGAGTTGGACATAGAAGTGAAGTTTATGACAAGCAGGTCTGTGAATGTGGTGAAGATATGAAAGATAATCGGATTGAAAAGTGTTTTCTGGACTTCTTTGCTAGTATGGGCTTAGCAGTTACGAATATATTATTCAAGCATAGGGCTATTCGCTGCTACACATGAGAGGGTACGGGCAACAGATCCATAATAAGACTATCTAATAACCGACTTTAAGTTAAGGAAATCTGTAAGGAATGTACGGGTATTTCAGATTATGCAGACCACTATCTGATCTATAGTTAACTATCTATGGACCTAGGACAGAGAAAGTGAAATCTGTCTGCAGGCGAATAAAGTTAGAAAATATACTGGACGAGGAAATTAGACAGGAGTACATGTATGTATACGGTTAGTGAAATGTTCCATACATTAGACAGTACACAGGTTCGGGATATAGACAGAGAATGTGTGGCATACGGAGATGCTGTTATAGAAACCACAAGTCAGTGTCTAGGAACCACTGTGTGCAAAAATGGGAAAAAGTGAACATCTTAGCGGAACGATGAATTTAGTTCAGGTTGGAAACGTAGGAGGAAGGGGTATCAGAAATGGCCCCAAATGCTGCAGAAAGGGAATTGTACATAGATGAAAGATTTTTTTAAATATCTGAAGCCATTTTTTTAGTTTCAACTCAGTTGCTTTATAACTGTTAGGTTCTTCAATCTTCCGAATCTATTATCTCCTGTCTTTTTCTGTTTATTTTTCCTTACCCGGCAAGCTGAAGAACCTAATAATTATAAAATAGATGAAAGAAATAAGGCAAAATGCATAATTGTTGAATCCAAGAAGAAAGCATGGTAAGATTTCTGTAATAACTCCCTGTACAGCAATAAATAAACTTAGAAAGGAAGGAAGAAAAATGAATAGTGCTTTGGATAAAACAGATGAACTCATAGTGGTTTCCAGGCAATCACGGGAAATATGGAAGGAATATTTTTTATATCTTCTCGACGTAAAAGGAAATGTTTATGTTGACGTCGCGAACAACATAACTCATGGAGTGGAGAAAAATGATGTACGTGAAATTACGCTTAAGGTAGTAGACCTAGAAAAAGTGAAATGGCGTATGGCTTCCACTGCCGGGAATATCCGAGAAGCTGTTTGGCTCGCCAGGAGCAGGTCTTTTGATTTGACACCCGTAGGCAACCTACGCGTCGTGATGAAGATGACATGATGATGAAGACGACATATACACCCAGCCCTCGTTCCAACGAAATGAACCAATGATGGTTAAAATTCCCGACCCTGCCGGGATTCAAACCCGAGGACCCTGTGACCAAAGGCCAGCATGTTAACTATTTAGCCATGGAGCCGGACAGTAGGCCTAGGAAGGATGGTAAATAAACTAAACTGTCGTAAAACAGCAGGGATACATGAAATTAGACCTGAAATGGTGAAATATAGTGGAAAGACTGGGATGAAATGGTTTCGTATAGTAGAAATTTTAGTACTTAATGTCAATAGGATACCTTTCGATTGGAAGAAATCTGTAATTTCACTTATCTATAGGTAAGGGAACAGGGAGCATTGCACCAACTCTCGATGTATTTCATTGATCATTATACCAGGCAAAGTGTTCAATGGCATTTTGGAAGGGAGGGTGCGGTAGGTGGTTGAGAGTAAATTGGATAAGAACCAGTGTAATTTCAGACCAGAGAGGGGCTGTCAGAATCAGATTTTCAGTATGCACCAAGAAACTGGAAAATGCCTTGGGATAAATAGACAGTTACGTTTATGTTTCGTACGTCTAGAGAAGACATATGGCAGAGTACCAAGGAAAAAATGTTGGCCGTAGTGAGGGATTGTGGAATTAAGGGTAGATTATTAAAAGCAATCAATAGCATTTGTGCTGACAACTGGGCTGCAGTGAGAACTGATGGTAGAATGAGTTCTTGGTTCACAGTACTTACAGGGCTTAGAAAACGCTGTAATATGTCACCACTGTCGGTCATAGTTTAGATGGGTCATCTACTAAAAGATATTGAGTGTCAGGGAGGAATTCAGTTAGGCGTAAATGATGTAAGAAGTTTGGCCAGTCACGACACGTTGTTCACATTGAGCTGAAAAGGGCCGATGACCTCAGGTGTTAGCCATCTTTAAGCAACAAGCGTAATTGATCTGAAAGGCAGCAATTTAATACCCTGGGACTTGAAAATAGGTGCTATGGTTTGAAAATATGAATTTCCAAGATTACGTAATGTTAGTAGGGAAAGAAACCTAAGAGAACTAAATATCAGTTTGGGAATACAAAGCTGAAACAGGTAGATAATTTCAAGAATTTAGGATGTTTATTTCCCCAGGATGGTAGTGCAGTGAGATTAGATCAAGGTGTAGCAAAGCTGATGCAGTGAGCACGCAGCTGCGATCAACAGTACTCTGTTAGAAAGAAATTAGCTCCCGGATGAAATTATCTTTAGGCTGGCGTGTTTCCAGACAAATTTTGCTCTACGGGAGTGAATTCTGGGTGGACTCATGATATCGTTTTCATAAGTTGGAAGTAACAGACATGAAAGCAGCGAGAATGATCGCTAGTACTAGTATACGGATATTAAGGCTAAATTAGGAATTAACTCTATTCATGTGTCTGTAGTTCTGTACGCATAAACAGTTGAAAGGCATAACATTCTGTAATGAAGATGAATGTATTTTAAAATCTGAATGCTAATATAATTTTATAATTTAGGCGAAAGACATAATATTGTATATTCTTCATCTTCTTGGCCTCTTTTCCCTCAATTTATTGAGGTTAGCATTTGATACTGATTTGGCATAGTTTTAGAGCCGAATACCTTTCCTGACGCCAAACCTATGTGCAGAGATGTCGTCACTGTTGCGTTTTTCTGTGGTGTTTGGTAGTGTGATGTTCTAAATGTAGATGAATACGTGCGTATTAAGACGTACACAAGCACCTAGTCCCAGAGCCAAAGAAATGCGGTGAAAAATCTTCGACCCGGCCCGCAATTGAACTGAAGGCCCTTTCAAAATGATGATAGTTCTTAACTAGGAACTCTATATCTGATGGCTCTCTAGAAATATGTTACTACTGGTAGTTTACTTGAAATAAAATCCATGTGATCATTCTAGTTCGAGTATGAACCTAAATATATGCCGGATAAATTCATTGGTTGATTATCATGATTTAATTCAATTTTATTTAAACGAAATATTATTGAGTTAGTATATTTATCATTTACCGAGCTCTTTGGCAGAGGACCATTCAACTGCCATGTTCAGGGTTTCCTCACGTAGTACATAGAGCTCTTCAACTATTTTAGCATCATTTTGAAATATATGCAGCATGTACAAAAGAACAGGAATTAGAACCTGTGATAAAAAGTAAGTCATTTATTTGCAGAACAAATATAAAAGGGACCTAAAACAGAGCCTCTTGAAAAGCCATAATGAATGTGAAGTTCAGTCAGTCGAACTCCTCCTACTTGTACCACGCGCTTTCGACTGCCCAGGTAGGGAACTGCAACCTGTGGCAATAAAGTTCGGTGAATAGTCCTGTACTATCAGCATAGATGAACAATGCACGACAGTGGCCTTACTGTCCTTCGAAATAGTCCCCTCCCATAACTATGCACTGCTGAGATCGGCGATACATGTCCTGGAAACTTTGCAAGAAGGCTTCCTTTCTGATGGTGTTCAAAAGCCTCGTCACGTTTCGTTGGATGTCAGGAATATCGTAAAATATATTTCCTTACAAAGCGAGTTTGATTAGTGACTTTTTGGCTCGGACCTTTTCCCTACGAGTGGATCTCGGAGAACGCCATTCCTTGCTTTGCCGTTTCATTTCTGGGTCGTACCTCATACACCAGGTTTCATCCTCAGTGACAATACAGTTCAAGAAATTTGGTGTCGCTTCCGCCGTTTCGACAAAATCCTGTGAAGCCTCTAAACGTGCCTGCTTCTGATCGTCAGTCAAGTGATGTGGCACAAGATGAGAACACGTTTTCCTCTTCCCGAACTTCTGGGTAACGATTTATCACACGGATTCACGGTTAATCTGCAGTTCCTCCGCGATCAAGCGCAGTTAATCGCCGATCGTTCGTGATTGATGTCCTCACCTTCTCAATGTTTTCGTCATTGACGGCCGTCGCCGGTCTTCCGCTCCGGGGAATGTCAGAAACACTTTCCCGGCCTCCTCGAAAACGGGCGAATCACTCACACACACACATCAAGGACAGTGTTTGATCTTCATAAACACGTACCAGCATCGCATGCGTTTCTTTCGGTGTCTTGCCAATCTTAAAACAAAACTGTACATTGATCTTTTGGTCGTTCATATTCTTTGTTCGCAGTTCAGAACCAACGCACTAAACATTCACTGTGTCAGACAATTCTTACAAGGCACACACACGATGCTCAACTGAACAACGTTGGGAGCAGGTGGTAAAAACCTGCAGCTACGCATGTGCAGCGTTGTGTGTCGCCAGTGTTGCCGGATCGACCGTTCTGACTTCATTCACCGAATATTATTATCACAGGTTGTATAATATTCTACTGTTCATCTTCAATGCGAAATTAATCCAATTTTGAAATTAAAAGAGTGTGTGGGCGGGCTCCAAAGACTGCTGAGGTCACAAAGCGTGACCTGGATAAAATATCTTGTTTTCTAAATTTCAAATTATATGCTGCAAGTGGGATTCTCTTGCTTCAAGGACTAATTTACCTTCACGATATCCAGTCGGGTTCTGGTAGTACAGTAGGATGTTAGATTCAACATAAGCTGCTAGGCGTAGTGTCATTACATAGTCTAGAATTTTATGAAATATAGGAATAATTGAAACTGCTCGGAAACTACTGGGGTTGTTTATAATACCTTTTTAGGAACAGCATATTTCTGGCTTCACATGGAAGCCCCAATCTGTAAGAAATCAATAATACTAACAGTGAGAGGTTTGAAAATACATGGAATCATAGTCTTGAGGAAGAAAATCAAAATACCAAGTAAAACCGTACTACAAGATGTTCTGAAATTTCTCACTATAAACTTTACTTCATCTTCCGTCTTGTCCTCCTCGGGGACCACTATTCTGCTGTTGACGAGGTAGCTCAATGTATCCTTTACAAATATTATTTAGAGATTGAACAAAGTAGTTACTGAATTGACCTGTTTTAATTAATCTCAATTTTGAGACTGCTACTCAAATTCCTTTCTCTTATTATTTCCCATGCTGCTCTATTCTCATTACCTACACTTTCAATGTAGCATTCGTTAAATTTCTGTGTTACGGCTGTTGTAGCTTGTTGCATTTGTTTATAAATGTAAGATATCTGGGATTTTATTTCTTTTAAAAACTCTAGATAGAGAATCATACAGTAAAATGGTTTATCATGATTTCAAGCTCTGGTGTAAACCACTTCAGGCCTGAAGACCCAGGCTGAATGGATTAGACCAGCAGTGCCCAACCAGTTAAGATTATCGGCCTTCTCGAAATACTTATTTTGTTTTTAGTACACCCCCATACAATATTTGCATAATTTAGGCAATTAAATTGTGTCTGATACAACATGATTGTAATATTATGTTAATGTTTTATAATGTACTGCTAAAAGCAATATATTTTACATGACACAAAACCCTGCTTATAAAATGAAATAAACTGAAAAACGTTTAAATTATTGAAATAGACAATGGTTAGGTGTGTCTTGAACCTGTCAGATTCTCGAGATTAGGCTCGTTGATACACACTCGTAATCTCACTGAGCTACTGTAGTAATCGTTTAAATGTTTTCTCGAACACTGTAAATGCAAAATATAAGTAATTTTCTAGGTATTGTCGAACGTGTGTGTGTTTTCCTCCACTGCATGTTGAAGATGTAAGCTTTTCACTATTCTCTCTCTTAGTGAATCCGTTTATGAAATATAGGAATAATTGAAACTGCTCGGAAACTACTGGGGTTGTTTATAATACCTTTTTAGGAACAGCATATTTCTGGCTTCACATGGAAGCCCCAATCTGTAAGAAATCAATAATACTAACAGTGAGAGGTTTGAAAATACATGGAATTCACTACTTTGGAATTGATAAACACAATAATTTACGCACAGTAAACGACGAAACAACTTACCATAGCACAAGGAACGTGAAACCTGACGTCCCTAATTATTATATTTTATTGCTAAAGGAGAAAGTGGGGTTTCGGATCGTCAGCGCTCTGCACTTGTGGCCAGCTAACGGTAGGCCTACTTGCCATTCCTGGTATGGTATGAGAAAAATTTTATGAAGTTTTCTGAGATACAGGAAATATGATAAGTTACATTAACGTCTTTTGCGGACTACTTCCACCGTTCCCTTCGAAACTCCGGAGTCCACATTTCACAAGTTAAGAACCGATGGCCTAGACGGCAGCGTGCTAGATTTCTGAGGCCAGAATGCCCGGTTTGATCCTGGTTCAGACCGATCGTACTTGAAAGTGCTCCTATACGGCACCCTCCTGTCAATTAATTTACAGGCACGTAAGTGCACTACCACGGGACTAAATTCCGACATCTAGGCGTTTCCGAAAACCATATAAATGGCATGTGGGACGCAAAATCAATAACGTTACCATTGAAGAACCTTGTGTTAATCCAATACAAACTACGAATGAACTTGTGGATTCACGAGATCCCTTAAGTAAATCACTTGAATAGATATGTACTTATATATTGGAGTACATGGAAGACGTCACTAATTTTAACTATTACTGAAGTTTAAGTTATTTAGGCTCATTAATTATTTTTCACTGAGAGTTACATGCGACAGAAATTGCCATACCCGTTATAATGTCACGGGCAATGTTTTCATTCATGATTCAAACTCGTACCTCCTGACCATGGAATTAATTTAGTGTCAAGTTCCATTAGTTGGACGTCTAATTGAACATGAAGTTTACAATGGAGTTAAAACAGATACCGTTAATCTGCCTATATTACGTCTAGGCAGGTCGATATTACTGTATGAGTTTATGATCCCTATCTCTCTGTTACCAAATTATTTATAACTTTGGCTTGTGACACAGATTTTCATGTAAACGCATAGTAGAAACCATGGAGGCCTATCTCTGTACTCTGGGCTGTTTTAAACACATTTAGCATGCTTCAGTGAATTGATGCGTGATGAAAAATTCGCCCATACGTCTACTAGCTGCCTGAGTACTCACTTAACTGCTATTTGCTTAACGTCGCACCGACACAGACAAGCTTTATGGAGACGATGGGATAGGAATGGCCTAGGAGTGGGAAGGAAGCGGCCGTGGCCTTAATTAAAGTACAGTCCCAGCATTTTCCTGGTGTGAAAATGGGAAAACGCGGAAAACCATCTTCAGTGCTGTCGACAGTGGGGTTCGAACCCACTATCTCCCGGATGCAAGTACACAGCTGTGTGCTCCTAACCGCACGGCCAACTCGCCCGGTACTCACTTAGCACAGGAAGGTATATACAAAGTATTGCGTATAATAATAATAATAATAATAATAATAATAATAATAATAATAATAATTGTACCGGGAGGTACACCTCAACTCCGCACTTTCAAAATAAGCGCTTTAATGAACTCCTCTATCGACCAAAATGTGAAACTGTTACTACATAAAGTTGAGACTTTAATCAGAAGATGTCACTACTCAAACATTAAGTAATTGTGTTATTGTGAAGTTTCCTAAAGTGATTGGCTTTCTATTGGTTTTGCTTTTGCTGTACATCAAGAAGTTTGGACGTTTTTCCACAGATGTCACTACCTACAAACTATAGTTATGCACTCTGTTGCAAGATAAAGGAAGTTGTTATTGAAAGAAATTTTGTGTTTATAGGTTTTCTCAACTTTCATTTGTTTTCTTCATGTAATTCTGGGTTTGCTACACTTCTATCTCATTCCGCCACTTTTGAATCTGTGCAATGAAAATTTTCTGTAATTAATTTTCAGTCTATCACAGGCTTCTTGCCCAGTTTTGAGTGTAACTTTTGGATTCAGCCAATAAAAATGAGAGGGTGTATCCGGATTAGCCCAGAATCCTCTCGAACATTCCCTGAGGGTATATAAGTTGCGGCTTTTCAAGTTTCCTTGTCTCCTGATCGTCGTCTTTCTGAGTGTGTTAAGGTAGGAGGCGGGACGCCTCATTCTTCGGCAGGCAGTACATCAGCCAGGTAATGGCCACCTAATTCTCTTTTCTGTAGCTACCTCCTCAGACTTATCCGAGGGGAAGGTCCGAATTGTTAACTATGTAACAAAACTTTTCTAAAATGTTAATTTTCTTTCGGCTAATGTAAAACTTCATAAAGTCTTTAACTGTAAATCGGGGATAGAGAGGGAGTTACCCCCTCGATCTCCCCTTCATCTTGGTTTGAGGTGACTGCAATTTCGTAACTGTTTTCTTACTGTAATGTATTAAATTTATTTCCATGCGAGTCACCTCAGTAGCTTGGGACTAGCCCCAGTTTCATTTGGGCCCAGAGCCCTGTTAAGGTTTTAATATTTCATTATCTAGGAGCACAAGTGTACGCCTCCATTCGTTTTTTGTTTCGGGCCAGTCATTTAACCTATTCTTTTTCCGCAAAGGCCCAGTAGGTTGGGTACTAGATACCCCTGTGTAAAACTATTTCCATTTGTAAATCGTGCCTTGTGAGGCCAGAGAGTGTAGGATTTTGATGTAATGTTGCCTTGAGTGTGCTGTAAGAAATCAAGAGCATGTAAGCTCTTTTTGAAGTTTCGTAATAGTGAAGGGTGCCTCTGAAAGGCTAAATATTATAACTTCTGGAGCATGTGCTCTTAAATCAGGATATTTCCGTCCCTGTCTAACCATTGAGATTTCGTGAATTTTGTAAACTGAATCCGGTATCTAAGAATTTATTAAACTAAGGGCTTGAAGCCCTAAAGCTGTAAAATTCACTAAGCTTGGATTTTTCCAAGTCTCGTTTCAAGATTGCTAATTGTACCTGTCATGTTGACTCAATGAAAAATTGTTAAGTTTGATATTCTAAAAGAAATTTAACCTTTTAAAATTTTAATTCAATTTTTGATATTGTAGTTAGATCCATTCAAGCCCACACCTTCTTTCACCTCTCTGCGTTCCACAGATACCCCGGAACAACAACAACAACAACAACAACAACAACAATAATAATAATAATAATAATAATAATAATAATAATAATAATAATAATAATAATAATAATAATAATAATAATATACTTTGTGTTTAACGCTCCTCAACCTTCAGCAGTCCACATCCTTAAGAGATGCACGTGTATAGGAATTCCGTCCTGAAAATATATTAATAAATCGACTGGCACGGGTCTGTAGCTTTAAGTAGTTTTAAACGCTAAACTTCCCTGCCAGTGTTTGCTCTCTCAACCTTGAGGACAGGAAGTAAGAAGCGGCTAGCTACTGGATGAGCAGAGTGTGAGCTTCCCGTGCGTGCGGCACAACCTACAAAGTCTGTGGAGACTACTTACACCTGGACGGAACCACGAGTCCACGCTTTACCAAACAACAACTCCAATTTTAGAAGAAAACTTTTAAAAGTAAATGTACTTACCATGTCAAGCAACGAGACGTTGGAACTGCTTTCTTTAATTTCTCAAAGATTTATCGCTTCAACTTATGAAATTATCCATCACTCTTATTAACTCCCTCGGGATAATGAATTTACCTCTTGCAGGATGATCGTTTTCAGTTTCTCTGAGGTGTAAGTATTTTCCTGTGCTCTTTCTTTTTTTGATGAACCCCAGAGTTTGTAGTCAAAAATATTTAGGTAAGGAGACTGAGCGGGCCGAATATTGTTACTGATAATTCTATCGTCACATACTTCCTCATTTGCTCCCATTTAAACATTGGCTGTATGAGTTGCCACAGAGTCCTGCTGAGAAAAAAATGCGAAACTCCGTTTCCCTCCCAGGGAATTCTGCAAATAATAGTTGCACATTTTTTGCACATATCATTTTTAAATAGGTATGTTATTTTCATGAGCAATTGCACACCCAGGGACTTCTCATTCAATTTATTAGTCTTTCTGGAACTCAGTACAGATAGTTTTATGTATCAATATAACTGTGTAAATGGAACCAACCTTTGTCAGAAAACAGAATGGGATAGGGATCTATAATTTATTTATTAAGTATCCATTCACAGAATGTAATCTTACAGCGAGGATCATCAAATAGATATGATGTTCTTGCACTCCAGCAAACTTAAAGGGTTTTAAGTAAATTAACTTCGAGGAGGTTCGCACAGAAGTGTAGGAAATTACCGATTGTTGGAAAAGATTTTCTAGGGGAATTTTCTAGGCGATACCCGATGTCATCGAGAACTTCTTCTGTGAACTCTGTGCCTCCTCGTCACTTCTTTATTCAAACAATCCCCACTTCTCGAAATTGTTGCACTAATTTATGAATCGTAGTGCGATTTGGATCTCAATCATCAGGGAACATTCCTTGAAATTATCCCTTGACAGCACGGACCGATCCTGTACGCAATGGTAAATAAACACTTGTAGTGGAATAGAATACCTAGGCCTACTATTAGCCGTAGCTTTCGTAGTACACATAGACGCACGTTATCAGCCGCTCTTTAACTGGGACAAATGTTCATAATCAACTCACAGTTCCCAGGAAGCTGGAGATTCAGTTCATCGGACTGACTACAAATGGTAGCTTGATCCTCGCTTTTGGTTTCCCACTGTGTTTGTTGTTGTAGGATAATTGTGTAAATAAGGAGTCTTCTAGAAGTATTTTGTGAGTGTATTCTATGTATGTTTTGGTGTATTGATGAGGTACTCATGCACGGGTATTATTCAGAATATAGTTAATCATTTTAGATTCAGTGGACTTATTGATGAATCTGGGTACAGTTCTTACATTTTTAGTTGTTCTCAGAATGTTAGGTAAGGCCTGAAGCAGATCTATGTACACGCCCTGAAAAAGGAGATAATTATTATGCTCTCTGAAAAGTTGATGGACCCATTCTGGAGAACTCTGGCGCCCATACTACGGACATTACTAATAATTAATCAATTTTATTTCAATTGTGTTATCGATTTATTTCAATTATTTATTCAGTTATTTGTTCATATATTATAATAATTAGATAACAAAAAGGCTGTCCAAGTGTGACTGAATGATTAGTACATCTGTTAGGCTTATAAGCGTAGGTACACTTGTCAGGTGTGGATGGAATTCAAAAAACGATGCCAGTGAATTGTTTTATATGTACGTGATATGTATTTTGGAGTATGGAGAATTAATGTTTATGCGAGTCGAGTATTATACAATCCAGGAATGTTCTTAAGGTGTTTGGTACTATGAATCAGGATAACAGAGGTCAAAAGAATACCCACATCGCGTCTATCTAATTTAAGTGAGAGTAGCGAAATGGCTAATAGTAGTAATGCTTAATCGACAACGATAATTGAGGAATCGAGTAATCCGAATCAAACTCAGCATGTAGTGTCTGTTAAGGAAACAGGTCAATAGGAGGCTTCCATTACTAGTAAGCTTCAGTTGCTTATTATCCAAAGTAAAGAGGTGAAGAGTGAATTGAGTTGTTTAATGAAATACGTAGTATTAAGAGTAAATTCAATTCAGTTAGTACTGAATTGTCCAGTAACATTGATAGTCAGAGTAAGTATTTAAATTCAGTGAGTTTTGAATAGTCTGGTAAAATTGATCGTTTAAGTAGTGCTGTAAATGGTACAGTAGATGAATTAAACCGGAAGATTGGCCACCAAAGCAGGGAAATTCAGGAAGTAACAATAAAGTAGAAGCTCAGCGTTTGGAACTGGCTGAGAAAACTGAATGCCAATTTAATATAGTCAGGAAGGAATTTGTTGAAGACAGCAAGGAAAGTGATAAGAGAATAAAATTAGTGGAAGTTGAAGTCGAAGAAACTGATATAATTAAAACCGATCAAAATGTTTTAGTGAAGCGAATAGATGAGAAGTGTGAAAAATTGCTGAAATACCTCAAGTCAATAGAAGAAAATGCCAGAATGGTAGTGGAAGAAGGAATTAAATAATATCATGTGAAGTTAAAGCAGGAAATTAATCAAATCCAATTAGACAGTAGTATGTGTAGGAGGAACTCGCTTGTTACGAAAGACACTGAATTACCAAAGTTTAATGGTCGGCAGTTTAATCCGATGGAATTCTTGAAAATAGTGGAGAAACGGTTTTCCAAGAATCTTGACGATGGTTTGATTGAGTGGAGTATGGTTGATGGGATGTTGATGTTGCATTTGTCGGAGAAGCGAGAACTTGTTTCCAAGTTTATAGACAGGGTAATTCGAGTTTGGAGAAATTCAAGGAGAAATTTAATGCTAAATTTTGTAGTGAAGCTGTTCAGGGAAGGGAAAGAGATCGCGTGCTATTTAGCAAATAGACCTCACGAAATTGTGTCTATGACTGAGTATTTCTTATAATCATTATAAAATATAATTATAAAATATCAAAGCCATTTCTTATTAACAGTGCTGATGTAGTTAATTTTATTATTATTATTATTATTATTATTATTATTATTATTATTATTATTATTATTATTATTATTATTATTATTATTATTATTATTAATTATATACAGTCGTATAAGCACACACTTTATTAAAACATAACCGGTTTTCTGACAATAAGGTCCATCATCAGTGTTAAAATTTAAGTTTAATTTCACATAAGTGTGTCGTCAAAATTGGTTGAAATGAGTTAAAAATGTAGCCCTGTTGACATCAACATAGGAAATGTAATGTATGTGTACGTATATTGTCACATGGACAGATTTCTGTGCCAGGCCTTTCACGACGTGGCGTTGCAGTATTTAAACACCGTTAATTGCAACCGATTTCATTTTACGCTGCATACTCTTTGAAGTGTCCAAAATACAAGCCTAAGATAATCACTTACAGAGATTTCAAAAGTTTGGACGCTCTGAGCACACCATGACACACAATTCAGTATATAAAGGACAGACGACAAAGTATCTCATTTTAAAGAACTTCTCTTGACTTTATACGACAGACATGCCCCATTACGTACTGCTCGAGTAAAGCGACCCTTAGCTCAATCAATAAATTAGAGATCAAATTAAAGACACAGACGCAGCCTATAGTTACTGTGTGAAAAATCCAGCACAGGAAAATTTTGAGAACTATAACAGACTCCGAAATAAAACAACGCAGATGATAAGAAACGCTAAAATACCCGCTTTATGGGTCTAAATAAAACAAAGACAAAGGATACTAACTGTAATGTACCTTTAGACGACCTGAATGATTATTTTAGCTCACGAAACGTCCAGACGAAAGGAAATATCAAGAGAGCCATTGTTGACAGAATATCTTCAAAGGGATAGCATGGCGGAGAAACATTCTACATCTCTCATGTGACTCCAGGTGATGTAAAGAGCGCCCTCAATGACATAAAATTAGGGTCTACTGGACATGACGGAATAAATCTGTCTCTTTTTAGAAAATTCTAGACATCATTCTTCCTACAATAACGCACATTATTAACACCTCTCTTATGACGGGAATCTTTCCTGAGAACTGGAAACTTGCCATTATCCGACCCTTGCCGAACAATAGTACCCACACAACCCTTGACGATTACCGCCCTGTTAGTAGCCTCCCTGTATTAGGAAAAGTATTGGAGAAACTAGTATACAAAACAATGACAGAATATCTCTTCCAACATAACTTACTCGACAGATATCAATCAGGGTTTAGATCAAATTACAGTACCAACACAGTATTAGTAAAAGTAACTAACGACATTCAGCTAGCAATGGATAACGGACAAGTGACAATTCTAATTCTTCTCGACCTTACAAAGGCACTTGACTACGTAGACAAAGACATTTTACTAGCCATATTAGAAATGATGAAATGTTCTAACAGTGTGTTATGCTTGGTTCGTTCCTGTCTCAGTGGACGTAAACAATGTGTGTCAGTGGGAGATAATATGTCTAGATGGTGAAATACTCAGATAGGGGAATCACAGGGTGGGCTGTTATCACCCCTTTTGTTCTCCCTGTAGATGAATGGCCCATCAGAACAACTGACGAACTATAAATATCACTTATACCTAGATGATATCCAATTGTATATTCATACCAAGCCGAATGAAATACAAGAAGCAACCATGAAATTAACGAAGACTTACGTAACATTAGCGAATGGACAAGTAGCCACTGCCTGAAGGCATTGCAATCCATTATAATATGATCTAACAAAGTGCATGCTAAATTAGAAATCGTCAGTATACAGGTTATCGAGATCAATGAAAAACCGATAACACTGAAAGACTCCGTTAAGAACATTGGAACAATTTTTGCTAAGTGTTTAAGTTGGTTAGATCACGTAAGAAAAACTTGTCAAATGTTTTCGGTTCATTATACTCATTCTACAAAATGAGGGACTTCCTACCTGTCAAAACCAGGAAACTGCTCGTTCAAGGAATAATAGTACCAATATTTGATTATTGCGACGTAGTCTATAATAACTAAGTTGTTCACTTGGTTCTAAACTTAAACGGGTGCATAATGCCTGCATTCGATTCATTCTAAATGTTCCGCTCCATTCCCACGTCAGTCCTTTCCTCCATCAGCAGTCCTGGTTAAGATTATGTGACAGACGTCAGTGCCATGCTGTTTCTCTTCTTCACAATATACTGCTAACAAGTAAAACAGATAACCTCAGAACAGACTTCAACTACCTCTCTCCTTCAGGTAGAGCAACCTAATGGTCATCAATACGATCCCTGCTCTCCATTACTACTCAGCACAGTAGTGCGTATAACAACTCATTTGTACCGGGGACATTACGTTCCTGGACTTAAACAGAACTAAATGCCGTACCGTTCAGATATCGAAATGAACAAAACAGAAGCTAGTGGAGCACTGAGTACGATTTATTGTATTCCTTGTTTACTTCGCTTGGTAATTAGTGTGGAGGAAAGCCTGAACGCAGGAAATACGATGATCTGTTAGTCACCAAGTCAGACCGCAGTGTTAATTTACCTTCCCGTCAGTTAATTATCTGCCATTCCTCAATATTGCGGTACAGGCTGACACGTGAACCTTTATGTCCCACAGACTACATATTATGATGAATAAAATGAGCCACTAAGCTTGAGATCTGAGCTATCACCTGTTAGCAGGAGAGACAGCATTCTCCTTATGTAGTCGGAGTATTTTCCACTTGAAATGTCACGACACGACAGTGTGAAGCCATTGAGTGACATACGTACATAAAGTGTACAGAATTATCTAATAGGAACGATAGAGGTTGAAAGAAAGCAGGGATGTCGACTGGATTTGTATCTGTTCACAAGCATTAACTGAGAGTGCTCGTTTTCTCTGTTCGTTTCAGCAAGAAGGACTTACTGCTTTTTAAAATGTAACTGCGGTCCTCAAGTTACAAGTAATCTGGTAGTACGCCAATCACGTTATCTCCTAGTAGGTGATCGTGATCTAATAGCTTTTAAAAGAAAATCCGACGTACATTCAGCACATTGTGGGCCTTGGTTTGCCAAGACAACTGCTGCCCAGTAGGTGACCTGTAGATATTCCAGTAGCACGTGATCAGTGTGGCATCCTCATCCGTGTTGCTGAGATATCGTGAGCGCATCCACTAACTATCATATGAGATAGCTTCTCACTTGGTCCCATGAGGCTGAGCGAACTCTGTTCCAGCACTAGGTCGGGAATTAAAAATCCTGGCATATACGGGAATCGAACTTGGACCTCATGTTAACAGTCAGGAACACGACCCGTACACCATGGGACTGAGAGTCATTTCTGTATTAATATCATAACGTGACCAACGACTTTGCAAACATCAGTTCTACATGATCTGTGTTAGCGTAGGCTCTAGTGTACCATTCCGTTTGCCTCGACGTTTCACCGCTCAAAAGAGCAATCATTTCATCATTGTAGTGTACCCTTTCATGGCGTTAAAGTATGTGATTAAATAGTCAAAGTTACACTTAAAGATACTTCTGAACGTTAAACAAGGCTCTTTGACACCTAAAGTGAACGCGAAAAAAAATCTGAAAACGCAAGGAAACAGCCACTGATATTTGCCATACTCCAGAATTTAACAAAATAATTTTACCTCTTTAATTTTAGAGTTAGGAAATTCGTAGCTATAACATTCGATTTCTTCCTCTAGAAGTGAAATGCTTGTCATGACGTATTCTATTTTTATAAGTGAGTTGTACTGATCGGCTGAGAGGCTAAGAGGGGAGAATATTCTGGGTGCCTAAAGTGTGAAATGCTGAAGAGAATGGTTACTTTCCAAAGATGTCTATGAGTAACAGTTCTGCTTCGTCTGCTGCCTTAGTGCAACATTGGTGGACAACTACATATTACGACTTCTGAAGTAGATTATCGCAGATCATTCCAGAACGTTTGTGTGCTCGTTACACTTTCCAAACGTCTGAAATGTTGTTTGTTATACTACGAGGGTGGATCAGATAACCTGACTGGAATGGGAAGTCGCCGTATGTTTAATTGACCAATAAATGCCATTTCTATTTAGGTGAATATACAGTACAGCGTGATTCAGCCGCCCTTTACAATGTAGTTTTATGCAACCCACAATATTCATTAAGTCCTGAAAACATCTGCCCTGCCGGTATGCTCAGACAACACAACCGGATATCTTGGTATTTACCGCCTCACCGACATTTACTCGTATTAAACACTGGAAGCCATACATATGCCTTCCAGATCATATGAATCTGACACGCCAGCGAAACACTAAATTGATATTGTGACCACAGTAAACTTAATACTTGCTATAAGCTGCGCAGTGCGTCGCACGGAACCGTAGTGTAGTCGCTAAAGGCGTGGCGGAGCACGCTGGCATGTCAGGTGGAAGGTTCGAGCCCGGAGAGAAGATCACAAAATTTGTAAAATATTTGTTTAATACGTACCGCACGCAATGCAAGTTCAATACCCGCTTTCATGCAAATTGTGTGTGAATGAATGTGTTTGTGGCCCTAACAAAGGCCGATTAGTTATGGACACATATAGACCGGAAATAACAGGAACACAACTGCCCTGACAATGTTTTATCGCAGCAAATGCTCGATGCCATAACCGTTTTGGTTTATGCACATTCAGGCCCGGTGTCCAATAGATCGTCTTGCGCGCTGAAGCGTTCCAGGTGTAATTGCTCGGCAGGCGTCCGTGATGAGTTGCTGGAGCTGGTCGGGGTTTTCCGGCGCTTGAGTGTAAACGACGTTCTTCAAATGTCCCCACAAGAAGAAGTCTAATGGCGTTAAACCCGGTGATTTGGCGGGCCAAGAAACAGGGCCTCCTCGTCCTATCCATTTACCTGCAATTTCAGGGGATTACCAACGGGCAAAGTCGAATGTGGTGGAGCTCCAACCTGTTGCAACCACATCGTCAAACGATCGTGCAAGGGCACAACCTCCAGCAGCAGTGGGAGTTCTTGACGCAGAAAGAGCAGGTAGCGTGGGCCCGTCCAATGGCCCTCAAGGAAATAATGTCAAATCAGACCATTCCCCAATGTATCACACCAAACATACACTTCCCATCGTAGTTAATGGGCCACCTGTCGCACCCAGTGATGATTATCCGGACTTGAGTAGTGCATGTTGTGGCTATTGACGTTCCCATTGTTGCAAAAGTGCGATTCGTCCGAGAACAACATATGCGATACGAATGCTGCATCATTGTCCAGCCTGCCTAACAGTCACCGATAGAACTCCATTTAAGCTTCTAAATCCCGCCCGTGGAGCTCTTGGTGTAGCTGAAGATGGTATGGGTGAAAATTATGTCCATGCAGTATTAGCCAGACAGACGGCTGGCTGGTGTTCACCTGTCATACAATCGCCCTTATACTTATGTGTGGATTATTACGAGCTGCCTCCAGAACGGCCTCTTCTGTTTCACTCGATGTAACTTGCCTGTCGTGGACGGGTGGCCGGTTGGAAATCACGTCTGCTGTCCTTAGGCGTCTTTCAACACGGCCGAATGTTGTTGCAGTCGGGTGTCGCTTGTCGGGATGCCGCTCCTGGTACAGAAGTAGTGTCAGCACGCGCTTTGTCTTGCTTCCCCGTAAATGATTAGCATGTCAACTTATTCCTCTGTGGAAGACATGCCGAATGACAGCAGAGATTACAGTAGATTCAGGCCCTAACCAGCAGAGTATGCGCAGGGAACAAGTAACAGAGTCATTCTACTGTATGAATGTGGCAAAGGTGGGCCTGTGTTTACGTATTCAAACATCATACCGACGCAAAAATATTTGAACGATGAAGTATTCGAACTGCCGCTGGCGCATTCCGATGATTGCTACGCGAACGCCTAATCACACCCACTACGCTACACTGTTGAAGACTGTGCTGGTAGTACGACGACTACAGAGTACATACACCACCCGGTTTGGTGTTTGGGACATTAATTACTGCACTTTTACCTAGTTGTATGTATTGATTCCCCTCTTCGTTACACCCGGTCACGAGGCACGACACATTAACATAGTCTGAAGGTAAAAGGACGTTACTATATAATTTCAAGGCGTCATGTTTTGTGAACGGATGATATAACATTTCGCTAGGGTTCAGAATCGAGTGCAAAATGCGCTCACTGCACATTAGTACCATACAGTACGCCTGCAGGGGAATAGCACCCCTATAACCATGTGCACGTTAGTTGGGCTGCAGCAAACGATATTGGAAGGGACTGCTGTATTACACTGTATAATGGAAGCATTTTGTCAGTTCAGGCCCTTGTGCGGCACCTTGTCAGGAATGTATCCGTACAAGGTATCCTAAATTATAATAAGAGAATATACTATATGGTACTATTAAGTGTGTCGGGCTGAGTGGCACAGACGTTTGAGGCGCTGGCCTCCTGACCCCAACTTGGCAAGTTCGATCCTGGCTCAGTCCGGTGGTACTTCAATGTGTTCAAATACGGCAAATACGGTCGGTAGATTTACTCGCACGTAAAATAACTCCTGCGGAACTAAATTCCTGCACCTCGGCATCTCCCAAAACAGTAAAAGTAGTTAGTGGGCCGTAAAGCAAATAACATTAATCATTATTACTACTGAGTACAACAGGAAATCATTTACAGTACGCATATGCCTCAATTAGTTATCAATGTTCAGTAACCAGTAGGTCATTCGTTCTAGCAGACAAGCTATATATGTATGTATATATGCATGCATGTATGTATGTATGTATGTATGTATGTATGTACTAGCAATTACCCGCGGCTTCGCTTGCGTGGATTTCGTAATTTGATCAAAGTAATCGTTCCTCGACATTGTACTAAGACATTACCTGAAAATTCCTAAAGTGCAAAAACTTACCAAAAAAGTGAATTTCATTTACCCCTGAAATTCTTTGTAAACCATGTTCGTGGTATTACCTTTCGGGGCTAAGACGACCATGCGACACAGAACTGTACATATGAGAAACAGTATACTCTCAAGTCCAAAAAATAAATACAAGTTTCTTTATTTTCAAAGGAGATTCTAAGTACCAATTTTCATGTCTGTAATATCTTCAGTTTTTGATATGTAAGTCTCCTCATAAAAGGTGTTCAACCACTCTTCCCCCTTTTTTCACCCCTTCCCCTAATGGATGAGGTGAGATAATATTGTATGGAATGTTTTTGTGGCTGGAAGCCGGTCATGACGCCAACATTAGTAGAGAGCTAGGGAAGACGAAATGCCTGATAGTGAATGGAATTGGGTAAGGAGGTGGGAAGAATAGGCCAATGATTAGGAACTGTTCCGGAATTCGCCTCGAAGTGAAAATGGGAAAGCATAGAAAACCATTCTCGGAAGAGCGGGCGGTAGAGTTCGAATCCACTCACCTCCCGAATGCAGAGTTTGGCTCCTTAGGCGTACCGCGTAAACACGCATGGCCAGTCCGGTAAACCCTTAAGCAATATATCGTTGGCTTACTTCTGTAACCTCCTATGTTACAATGCTCTTCCTACATATATTCCTTACTGGTCACGTCTCCTAGCCACATATGTATATGCAGTCCATCAGAACAATGTTCGTAGTATTCATTTTCTTACGCTGACGTGTAAAGGAAACTGGACCTTACCATACCGTATTGTAGGGGTGTGGTTTACGTGGCGAATTTAAGCACTCCTACAGTTTAATATATTTAAAGTTCATTTCCGTTTACACATTAGCATAGGAAAATTAACACAACGAAAATTTTTCTGACAGACTGTACATCCATTTATGGCTGGGAGGCGTGACCAGTCTTAAGGAAAAAATGGATAGGAAGCGCATTGAGAGATACGAGGTTTTAGAAGTAAGCCATCGGTACAAGCAAATGAAGCCATCCCGTACGTTGAGTTAACCACAAATATATTTTAAGTCACAAAAGCATTCGACATTTTATGTGCCGTTACATCGTCAGATTTGTCATCCTTTGAATATGTCTTGGTCATAATGAAATGACACTGTTTGCCAGGAAATGCTGCTGAATACAGGACAGGGATGGATTATGCACGCGTGACTATTACTTAGGAGGTAATTAAAACGTTGTTTTACTGTATGCCGAGACCAGAATTGCAAATTGTACTTATCAAATGTGGACACATCATTTTTGATTTATTTTACATTATTACTTACTGGATTGAGAGTGAACTAATGATCGCAAATTAGTACTCCTCTCCTGTGAACCACGTGGCATTGCCGCGGTGGGAACTTTTGTGCGTCCCAATGATGAAATGAAGCAGATAGCCGAGCCTTCAGTGCAACCATATCGGATGAGTATCTGTCGAGAGACCAGACTAAGAAATGGTTCATCGAAAGGAGGTAACAGCCTTTTAAAAGTTGCAAGGGTGGCAGTCTGGATGGTTGACTGATATAGCCTTGTAATAATATTTAACATGGCTTGGCTGTGTTGATACTGCTTTACGGCTGGAAGCAACAGGAAACTACAGCCATAACTAACTCCCGAGGACATGCAGCTCTCTCTGTACAAAAGAATGAAGTACTCATCATGGCTTCATCCCGGATAAGATGTTCCGGAGGTAAAATAGTCCCCCATTCATATCTGCGGGTGGGGACTACACGAGAGGGGGCAATCATCAGGAAAATGAATGCAGACATTCTGAGAGCCGAAGCGTGGAATGTTAGAAGTTGGAATCATTGTGGTGGTAGGGTATAAAATCTGAAAAGGGAATGGGGAGGCTTAAATAGATGAAGTTGTTTTAAGTCAAGTAGGTTGACTGGAAGAGCAGGATTTTTGGTCAGGCGACTACAGAATTATAAACACAAAATCAAACAGGGGAAATGCAGGAGTTGGTTTAATAATAGGCCAACGGGTAAGCTACTACGACCAGCATAGTGGAAGGATTATTGTTGTCAAGATAGACATCAAGCCAATGCTCGCCAAATTCTGCAGGTGTATATATCTACTAGTTCAGCGGATTATAAAAGAAGTAAAAGAATATATGAAGGGATAAAGGATTTAATTCAATATTTTCGTCGTATCCCTACAAGCCCAGACTAGCTGTGGGGAGTCATACTTACTTCACACCGAGCTCGATAGCTGCAGTCGCTTAAGTGCGGCCAGTATCCAGTAATTGGGAGAGAGTGGGTTCGAGCCCCACTGTCGGCAGCCCTGAAGATGGTTTTCCGTGGTTTCCCATTTTCATTCGAGGCAAATGCCGGGGCTGTACCTTAATTAAGGCCACGGCCGCTTCCTTCCAATTCCTAGGCCTTTCCCATCCCATCGTCGCCGTAAGACATATCTGTCGGTGCGACGTAAAGCAAATAGCACAAAAAAACACCTTAATTCACAGGGGTGAATGAGCGCAACGCTTGCAAAATGAATAGAAGCTCTTCATGGATTTGCCAAGGTAACACAAATAACAAATCACGTAAATTGACAACCCAACTTTGTTTAAGAATATATACTGAAGAGAAACAATGTTGGCAAGGAAACAACATAAAAGTACATAATCGTTCCACCGTCATGATGTTCAAATAAAGTTAAACAAGTTATGTTAAATCCTTTCTCTGAATAACGACCACACATTTGTTTTACAAGATTTGAATCTATTAACACTCATTTATGAATAAGTTTTCATCACTTTCATTATAAGTTATACATTCACGTATACACTACAAATAAAGTAACGTTAAATTCAAAACAACATTCATACATCTCAGAAATGAAATGGAATTAATTTTAAGGTCAAATATTTTATCAAAACATTTTTGCATTGCGTCGTTGCCGGGACAAAACCTCCTATGTGAAATATTTTTGCTCAGAACTTTGGCCGGTAAGGTTCTATCATCTAAAGTGCAATATTGTGTGAATATTGTCGAGGCATTCTCGCTCTTCATAATGTATATGATGCGTGTCAGTATATCTCCAAAAATATTACCACATAGGAGGTTTTGTCCCGGCAACGACGATTGTCTGTTAATCTTCCGTGCTCAAAATTCACTAAACTGAAATGATTATTGAACACTTTCAAATTCTTCTGAATGAGAAAAAAATTCCAACTGTTTGAAACAGTTTACATTTCTTTCTTTTGAACAGAATAAAAATATCCATAATTAACAAGCTTTAATTCTTATCCACTCTGAGTTAAACCTTCTACTTCATCCAAATTAAATCTTCTCGATTTAAACATAAATACTAGGCTACGATCTCACCTTTGTTCTCAATAAAATCAAATTTTCACAACAAATCCTCTCCACTTCATAAGAAAACACTGTTCAACACTGGTAATACACATTGAAACGAGAAGATACTGTAGTCATTGCAGAAAATGATTAACACACAATCGGTAAAAATTTGCACACAATCAAAGTAACACTAAAACAGAAATACTAGCCAAAATATACAAAAATCAAATACAAGCAGAGAATATGGTACACGTTGTTAACAAGAAATGTGAAATTCAATTATTATTATTATTATTATTATTATTATTATTATTATTATTATTATTATTATTATTATTATTATTATTATTATTATTATTATTTTGAACTGGAAGCAATAAACGGAAATACACGTCTTATATGAAGAAACGCCATAACCCTCGTTATTAACACGACGTAATTAATTAAATGTGACCGAAACATTAGATGAGACACTTTAAATGTCTAATTTGATTTGAAACCCTGGTAGAAGAATCTACAATAATGAAAAAATAATCAGATATCAGTGAGAAAGTTAACCATAAAATGGTCCCATCATATGTCTCTGCTCTCGACACTGTCTGCTTAGAAATATGAGCAGATGTCGCCGAAGATCTGGGCAGGCTTAATCCTAATCCTATCTTAAATAATTGTTTGCATAACAATGATCACAGTGCTCCACAAATCCATACCAAATTCTTACTCAAATACATCACAAATTGCTCCATATAACACTCAAGGCTCGACGACATAACTTGGTCTTCCATCAACACGGAACAAAATTTACACACTTAGCAAAATCTAAACAAATGTGTTCACTCGAACCTGTAGTAATAGCATGATTATTATGACAATCACCTAATAAAATTATGCCCAGTTAAATAGCGATTATTACACTCCTGTATCCCGCCCGTACTTCCTGTTAAAACAACAATCATTACCACCACTATATCCTGCCCTTCAAACACTCAAAATAAATGAATCTAGGCAACTTATAGAAACACTAGGTCTTATTTGATGACTCAAAAACACACTGAATTAAATCCGCATAAGCATCACTCATTAATGTGTTTAACTGAATTTACTTATCGCAGGGGTTTCTGATTATTGCGTCGGGCTGAGTGGTTCAGGCGGTTAACGCTCTGGCCTTGTGTCCCCACCTTGTCAGGTTCGATTCTGATTCAGTCTGGTGGTCACAGCCATTTCCGTATTACTTGAAATAGATGACTAAGCCAGCTGGGGGAACCTCCGAGCCCACCCGAGGACATGCCACGGCCCTTCATATATTGTTCCGTTCATCTAGTTTCTCCACGCGATTTCTGAAAGATACAACGGGAATATTCCATCTCCAGCAGAACCTCGAATGTTTTAGTGTGCCGTCATCTAGGTATAAATACAAGGCTGCTGCGAGGGAGGTGTGTTTTGTCAGAGAGCCCATTGAGTACGTGGGCTGTAGATGACGTACGGTACGGAATACTACCTGAGATTACTGCGCGTTTGTGTGTTTCTGTGGACTGAAGATCGCCATGAGTCAGCGAAGGAAGATGCTCATTATTTCGAGGAAACGGCACTCCAGCGAGGGATACTGATGCTATAAAAGAGCCTGGTCTTCAGCGTGGTGGACATCGTGTGGGACTTAAATACATTACCGAGAGGCTCTAACTTCGATGAGGAAGCCCCGGGAATAGCAGTACCGAGCTCGATAGCTGCATTCGCTTAAGTGCGGGCAGTATCCAGTAATCGGGAGATAGTGGGTTCGAGCCCCACTGTCGGCAGCCCTGAAGATGGTTTTCCGTGGTTTCCCATTTTCACACCAGGCAAATGCCGGGGCTGTACCTCAATTAAGGCCACGGCCGCTTCCTTCCACTTCCTAGGCCTTTCCTATCCCATCGTTGCCAAAGACCTATCTGTGTCGGTGCGACGTAAAACAAATAGGGAATAGCAGTGAGCAACTATAAGGCGACCATGAGAATGGAAGAAAAATTCTCGGTCTGGAAAAAAAGTTCTCGGTATCTACGAATGAATAGAAAACTCTAATGGATTTCAATGCAGAAGTTGTGACGTTTAGCTCAGTAAAAAAAATACCAAAGGACGGTAGTATTGGGGTGAAGTGAACCCAGTCATCCCTAGTACAACATGCAATGTTTCGCAAGAGGCCAAATGTCGTAGAGTGGACGAAATTATATTGTTCCAGATTATTCAGAAATAATTTTCCCCCATTTCTCTTTCTCCCTATGCAGTCTCGCCATAAACAGATGCCCGAGAATGTAAAAAGTAGGAAAGATCACAATATGAAGGTAATGTTGTAATTCAAGAGGACAAATTTGGGCAAATATTAATTTATAGGAAGGGGAATTAGATACTGGAATAACTTACCAAGGGAGATGTTCAATAAATTTCCAATGCCATTGAAATCATTTAAGAAAATGCTAGGAAAACAACAGATGGGGAATCTGCCACCTGCCCTAAATGCAGGTCAGTATTGATTGATGATTGAAAAAAAAAAGATATTTCTGTCGGTTTGAAAGTTGCATCTTCCTTCTTCCTTTCCTCGTGGGCCGGTGACCTAGCTGTTACTCCCCCCTAAGCAACAATCATCATCTTCATCATCATCCTTTTCTCATAACACAGGCTAACTTGGAAATATAACTCAAGTTAGTTATTCGTATAAATAAAATAATCATCTTGTCTGCACTAATTTTACCTCATGCTAAGGCATTATCTCGGATTATGCATATAAAAGTAAAAGAAATTGTCTCAGTTCAATTGTTGTCAGTCTACGTTTGTTTGTTTGTTTGTTTGTTTGTTTGTTTGTTTGTTTGTTACCCCACCGGATAACGGCCCAACATAACTTTATAGAAGTCGGCATTTAATTTCAGGGGCAGTGACGTAGCAATCATGTGTGCCAAGAAGATTCCAGTCAGATTGAAAGGGAAAATACATAAAGAATTTGTGAATCCAGCATTCATATAAGGAGCGGGAACGTGGTCTGTCACTAGAGGGCTTCTGCGAAAGCTACGTGTTGCAGAGATGAAGATGCTGAGATTTTCAACTGGACTGACAAGGACAGATAGGGTAAGGAATAGGGCAGTCAGAGGAGCATCAGGTGTGGGGGAATTAAGCACAAAAGTTACGGAAGCAGGATCGAGGTGGATTGGTCTTTTCAAGAGAAGGACGGAAGTTTATGATGGAAGGAGGGTAATGGAGACGGCTGTGCCTGGTAGGAGTAAAAGGGAATAACGGAAAGAAGATTGTTGAGTTGTATAAAGAAGGATATGACAGAGCTGAACCTACAGAGAAACGTGATCGCAGAGAAGAATAAAGAGAGGAAGTTAATTCGTACCAGCGACCCTACTTAGTGTGGCAATAATAAGGCAGAAGAGGAAGAAGAAGAAGTAGAAGAATAATAATAATAATAAGAAGAAGAAGAATACTGGCATAGCAACATTAACGGGGATGAAACAGTGAACTGTAAATTTCTCCGATAAAATAGAAACATTGTATAATTTCCCAACTTTTATGTTTCTTCCTTTTTTTTTTTTTTACTATTTGGTTTTCGTGACACCGACACAGATAGGTCTTATGGAGACGATGGGACAGAAAATGGCTAGAAGTGGGAAGGAATCGACTGTGGCCTTGGTTATTGTTCAGCCTCAGCATTTGCCTGGTGTCAAAATGGGAAAACATGAGAAACCATCTTCAGGGCTGCCGACAGTGGGGATCAAACCAACTATCTCCAGAATGCGAGCTTACAGCGACGCTACCCAAATCGCGCGATCAGTCACTCGGTTTCATACGTTTTACCGTACGACAAATAATAAGGGAGATTTTCCGAATATTTCTGTAATTATTAGTTCAAACTAAAAGGCGCACAGAACAATAATTATAAAAAAATCCATCATCTAAGCTATTATATGTGATGCATATTTAACTTGCGATTTGTAATGACGTAGGTATTCACTAATTCGGAGTTTTATTACAAAGTTCATCAAGAGCAAGCATCCCTAAGCTGGAAATATTGTTCAGTATTCATTGTAAGGAAATATCTGACGATGGTGGAGGTTATTGTCGTCATGTATTACCTGAAAAGCTGGGTGGACATTAACCCATATTGACCCGGAAGTTAATTAAGAAAACTACCGAAATTAGAATAGAAATATGAATGAACGATCACTCGAAGATTAAGGGAAAAAAGGAGAAAGAAGACGGACGAGCGGAATGGTGGTGTTGAGAGCCTAGATTTTTATTGTTCTACCCACTGCTCGGCCCGATGGACGGCAGATTATGACGTGACGCGAGGTAAGGGCGACGAATCCTGCCGTTTGTTATTCTTGGCATTCTATACCGAGGCGGCTACCGTTACATAGCTCCTTTAATTTTTTTCTCACGTAGGCTGAGTTGACCTCGAACCAGCCCTCAGATCTAGCCAAAAGTCCCTGACCTGGCCGGGAATCTAAACCTTGGCCTCCGGGTAAGAGGCAGGCTTGGTATCCCTAGGCAGCGGGACAGGCTTAAAATATCCTAAGCCCCTAAAATGTATTGAGAACAGCAAAACACTGTGTGACTGTTATCAGTCGGGATGTGCAATATATCTTCAGCTGCCAATAGCCTCCGCTAGATAGCATTCTCTATCACCATATTCTTAACCAGTATCATAAGATACCTCAAAATTGCTTCATAATATGTTCTGTTGTGTTTATCGTTAATACCAAAACAATATGCACCTAGCGACATAATTTGTTAGTTTTTGAAAGTTAAAAGCCACTTAGGGAGGAATTCTTGGTGGTTTCCGACTTCAGCTTTGAACGTCAATTTTGATTCTAACATAAACATCCCAGCCACATCCTTCTTAACCCTTGCTCCATAAATAACAAATAAACTCCAAATTGTAAACACTGCGAACACAAGGTTTACCAGACAGACATAACACACACTTTGCATAGGATTCTATTTAATCTTGTTCTCTCAAACTCCTAAAACGATGTAACAGTTAATGATATTGTATTGCATTTCATAACAGAAACTGAGAACAATTATAATAATAGAACAGGACAAAGAAAATAGAATACTGTAAACCAGTATCAACTAAACCTTGTATGATTTCATCTTGAGTATTTTCGCTGCTTACAGTAAAATCCGAAACGTTTGCTCGCAACGCACATTTGTTGAGTTAATTGGTCGTCTAGATATATAACTCACATTGTATTGACGCTATCTACAAGTGCACAAAGAGCTCTCTAGTGAGTTACACTCTACGAAATCTACATACTACCAAGTAAGAAGTGCTGAGTACTTTGATTAGTTGATGTTGGATGGTCATTCCCTCACATAATACAAACTTTTACTTTCTATGTTCTTCAGTTAAACTTAGTTATTGCTGTTTGCACACACCTTCCTGACATCATTTCACCGTTGCAAATATTTCCAGACACCCAGAACATTTTCAGTTGACTTTGGAGGGAGTGAAGTGGTAAGAATGGTAGAGGGAGTCTAAGATATGTATAGGATAGACTGAAGTAGATGTAGAATGCAGTAGTTCAATAGAGATGATGGAGTTAGCACAAGGCGATGACCATAACAACATGTACAAAAACAACAACACATACTCAACCCTTCTAATATTAAGAGCCGTCACGGCGTATGGCTTTTAGTGCCGGGAGTGTCCAAGGACAGATTCGGCTCGCCAGATGCAGGTCTTTTTGATTTGATGCCCATAGGCGACCTGCGCCTCGTGATGAGGATGAAATTATAATGAAGACGACACATACATATAGCCCCCGCGCCAGTGAAATTAACCAATGATGGTTAAAATTCTAGACCCTGCCGGGAATCGAACCCGGGACCCCTGTGACCAAAGGCCAGCACGCTAACCACTTAGCCATGGAGCCGGACAGATGTATGAATACAAACATAAATACCCAGTCACCAAGAGAAAGAAATTAACCAGACACTGCCAAAATCGCCAAACCAGCCGAGAATCGAACCCGGAGACCTCTGAACCGAAAGGCACTACACGGATCATTCAACTGAAGAGCAGGACTGTAAGAATCGATATTAATATTATTATTATTATTATTATTATTATTATTATTATTATTATTATTATTATTATTATTATAAGATACGTATATGCGTTTAGGACCTGAATAAATGCACGTCACATACTAGTAGTCAAGGAGTTAGTAGCATCGCACGAATTTGTTCCCAGTTTGAGCCCCCGAATCAGGCACGAATTTAGAAATGGTTCGACGATATTCATCAGAGTATATTCAATCCGGAAATATGTCTGAGGACACACGCTGCCGGAAAATGAAATTCCAACACCAAGAAGACATACTTTAGGGGAACACAATTTAGACTAATCAATTGCCTATATAACATATTTATTTGGTTAAAGATTCCAGGACACCGAATCAAGTGTGCGCAAGAAGACATCTGACATGGTGGTACAGTAATAACCGCGCTAGTCGCCACGATTTTGATACAAGCATGCAAAGGTGCATACATTGTGTCGTACAGGTAGTGTATGTCATTTTGTGGGATAGAGTTTCACGTCTCTCGCACCTGGTCAGTCTTATCAGCAACGGTTAATGCTAGTATTCGAGCTCTAGCTTGTAGGGTTGGGCAGACCGGAACATTCAGTTGTTCCGCAACATTAGGAGCTTGAGGCGCAGTGTTTCGGTACAGAGTGCCGGCACATGGGACACGGGACTGTAACTGCGTAGTAGAGAGAACTTCGAGAGGCAACATGAAATGCTTTGTGTCAGCTGAAATGTGCCTGTACCGAACGTGCTGTGTCGAAGGCCGCACTAGATAGACTAGTTGGCCTTGGCTGTGTCTGACTGTCGATACCGGCTGTGTGCCGCCCAATGCTGGAGTGTAAACATTTGTTCATCCAGTTATATCTTTAATTCCAAAGCGGTAACCTATATTTTTCGTGGGCTTAAAGGTTTCCTGAAAGTCCAAATTAATTGTTAACATCAAACCCCGAGAAAGTGTTGAGGGAAATTTTCGAGATATTAAAGAAAGTAAATGGAAGCTGAGAGAAATGAACGGCGAAGTGTAGAGAGTATAACACCACGAAAGTACAACAATGTTTTCATCCAGTTATATTTTTCATTCTAAAGCGATGATCTATATTTTTCTTGGGCTTAAAAGTTCCCTTAAAGTCCAAATTAACATCAAACCCCGAGAAAGTGTTGAGGGAAATTTTCGAGATATTAAAGAAGGTAAATGGAGCTGAGAGAAATGAACGGCGAAGTGCAGAGAGCATAACACCACGAAAGTACAACAATGTTTCCCTCCAGTTATATTTTTAATTCCAAGGCGATGACCTATATTTTTCTTGGGCTTAAAAGTTTCCTTAAAGTCCAAATTAATTTTAATATCAAACCCCGAGAAATTGTTGAGGGAAATTTTCGAGATATTAAAGAAGGTAAATGGAAGTTCAGAGGGAAGGAATTCGAAGTGCAAAGAGCATAACAGCAGGAAAGTAATTAAACCGTATGAAAGACGGTAAACTTTGCATAATGTCGCATCAGGACCTTTTTACTAGAAGAAAACCGGACAGAGTGAAATGCAATTTATGTTCTATTTTGTCTGCAAAGGGATCTTCATCCGGCACAATGACAAGACATTTCAATCTTAAACATCCCACAGATTTTGTTTTCGTGTTCTGCGTGTATATTGTGTTTAAGTTTTATTTTCATGTTCTGCTTGTATCGTTTTATTTTTAATCTTTGTATATAGTGTTTAATTTTTATCCTCATGTTTTGCTTGTATGGGTTAATTATTATTTTCGTGTTCCGCTTGTATATTGTGTACGTGAATAGAGTACTGACGAATGTTTCTTCAACACTGCGAGTATAATTTTAATTGGTGAAAATAACATTCTGACATTTGTAAACACATGTACTGCCAGTGTAATTGTGACAGGTGTATTTCAGAAGGAATGAAAACGTTCTTATCCTGAAAAGATAATTTAGACATGATTTTTTGGGTGCGTATTTCATTCAGAGTTCCGACTGCTTTCTCACGTGCCGTGAAGTTTTGTCCTGGCCCTAATTACTCACAATACAGGCCGATACATTCAATTGGTGAAAATATTATTGAATTAGTTACTTTTAAACACCTGTACTGCCATTGTAACCGTGTTATGTGTATTTCATATTGACCGGAAAAATCTTAACCAGAAAGCAGCCTTTAAACGTCATTACTAGGCGCGAATTTCAGTGTTCCGACTTTGCGTTCACGTTCCGTGCAGATTTACGCTGGACATTGCCATAACTACACACAGGCACACACCAACCGCACAGCACGTTCGGTACAGGCACATTCCCGCTGGCGTGGAGCATGTAATGATCCTTTTCGAAGTTCTCTCTACTGCGCAGTTACAGTCCCGTGTCCCTTGCGCCCACTGCACAGTCAGCTAGTAGGCGAAGGGCAGTGCATAGTGGCGCTTCTGACGGCACAGCGAGTCAGTGTCTCCGTCTCGCTTGAGAATGTTTCGGAACAAGTGACACTCGGTGTTCCGGAATAGCGGAACATAACTGTGCACCGGTACAGTGTTCCGAAACAGAGACATAGTGCCCAACCCTACAAACTTGACACCACTCAAGTTGCAGATGGTAGTGATTCGAAGACAGTGACGTGAACGCTACAGGACTTCTGGCTCGGTGCTTTCCCCCAAGTAATCGATTTGTTACAGTTCGCTCTGTCACTCTGGCATCAACGAAAGTTCTAAGGGCTGCTGCAGAAGCAGTACGATCCACCACAGCCATGCAGTGAAGATGGAGGTCTTCCCTCTCCGTAGTGGTCCGTGTGCTGCCAGACCTCGATCTCCTTGAGCAGTGCCTTCCCGTGAACATTGTTGCCATCACACGGCCTCGTTCAAACTCAGTAAGAAATTGATACTGCCTTCTTCGTCTACTTAAAGGCATGTTTGACTCACACTTACTTCACGACGTCAACAACGGACGATGATTAACTCTCACAAAATATGCAGCACGTACTTACAGCAAATTTGCTTTGCAACGTCATAGTGGCGCTACTAGAACAACTCTTCGTCGATTAGCGTGCAAATTTTAATATTCGTCATATTTTAGATACGCAAACACGCCTCCCGAATTTCGTGTATCTATCATAACTCCTTCTTGGTGTTGTGATTTCATTTTCCGCCAGTGTATATTTATACATATATACGTACGTACGTACATACATACATACATACATCATTTTTATAGACTGCTGTGCCTTTCGGCGGTCAGTCTGCAGTTCTATATGAATTAACCAGGCGCCTCCACAATCCTCTATTTACAACTAACTCTTTGACCGCACAAAAACGGCTGGCAAAGGAATATTTAAATGTATACGTTCTCGAAACAAGAGGATATTCGTAAAAAGTGGATAGCCGGTGGCCTAGGAGATGACACTTGGATCCCTACCACCTGCACAATATGTTAGTCCTATATCAAACAAGAGGATTTCGAAGGAAGATAATCTTCCGCTGTGAGTATACAAGTGCTATGCTAGGAAAAAAGAACAAGGATAGTGATACATTTTTCTTGAAAGTATAGTGAAAATATTCAATAAGATATTCGATGGAGCGAGAGTACCTAAAGCATGGAAGGATGGCATACATCACGATATCGATTTAGACAAAGTTTTTGATACGGTAAGCTAACGGGCGGTTGTGCACTATAAGATGAGTCAGATCGGATTATCAAGGAAAATAGAAAGAGTAATTGAAATTACATACCTACTCCAGAGGAGGAATTTGAAGTTGGTGAAGTAAAAGAAAAATTAGAGAATGTAGTTTTTTGCTGATGGCGGACTTCAATTTGAGTGTTGGAGGCCGATAAGCCACATAAACTATGTTGCGTACTATGGTGTTCCTCATGAACAGTCCTACCCCATACTCTGCTCTTCGCCATTCAACACCTGTTAAGAACTTGTTATAATCACCTGTCTCTTCCTGGACATCTCCCTTTACCCAAATATCATTAACTGCTAACACACCCAGAATCACCTCTTTGTTGACCTAACCAGCTGTACTCCGTTTCTTCCATAAGCCCAATTCATTTTTATAGCACGGCATTAAATTCAATTTCGTTCCCCAAATTGTTTCTGAAGAGCCCCTGGCCTGTCAAATGGAAGTAGGATTCCCTTACTCTCATAGTTCTGAGGCTTGCCTAAAATGTTCTTAGCATTCTCTGTAAAAATTATGTAAGTGAAATGTTACCTTGCTCATATGCACACAAGGGCCAGGGACCTGCGGTGTATTGTATAGTCCTTTGAGCATGAGGAGGATCATCATTCGGAATATGCCTGAGATACTACTCCTATTCCACAGCAACTGGTACCACTTACTTGGCCACTCAGCCATTAGGACGTGACTACAGTAATTCACGCCTTCAGCCATCCTAAAGTGATAACTGGGTTAAAATCGTGTTCTTGGTCATCATAGAAGTAATTATACGTGGCTCTCTTCTTGAAGTCCAGCCGTATATCACGATGTTACGTATTATATGAGCCATAGTCATTTCCTTCCCATCTGTGGTTGACAAAGATATCCGAAGCCAATGCCATCAAACAGCAGCAGCCAACTCGCTCGATGTATGTATGTATGTATGTATGTATGTATATATGTAGGTAGGTAGGTAGGTAGGTAGGTAGGTATGTATGTATACAGTACGCATGTATTACCAATATTCTGAAATTGCCATCATCTCAAGGAAGAATGACAATTGCCGTGCTGAGTGGCTCAGACGGTTGAGGCGCTGGCCTTCTGACCCCAACTTGGCAGGTTCGATCCTGGCTCAGTCCGGTGGTATTGCAATGTGCTCAAATACGTCAGTCTCGTGTCGGTAGATTTACTGGCACGTAAAAGAACTCCTGAGGAACTAAATTCCGGCACCTCGGCGTCTCTGAAAACCGTAAAAGAAGTTAGTGGTACGTAGAGCAAATAACATTATTATTATTAGAATGACAATTTTTACACATATCCCACTTTTATATTTCCTGGTAAGCGAAGCACCTGTCGTCTATATTGTATAGTGCATTTTCTCTCACAATAATGGCCATTCTCCTGTTGATTTCATATCACAGTTAAATCCCAACTGATCTGCGTTAATAGCGTATTTGTCATCATATTGCCGGAATTTGCTGCTGTTCCCGGCAAATAATCCTTTTGATGTTTGGAAACTGTTCAAAAGGATTATTAATTTGTGGCATACATCCTATTTAACCCGTTGTGCATACGTTCATGAAGTTATTCTGTGAAATTGGTAAAGATATAGCCTACAAACGCTGATGTGAATCATCATGCTCATAAACGGTGGGATGTGGTCCAAAATAGCTCCTAAATATAAACACTCATAAAAAGGTACATAGGATATTCTAAATTTATGTGAAAATAACAAAGAAACATTTTAAAGTGTCACATTCAGAAGTTAATACACAACCTATGTGAATGCGTTAACAAATTTGGCATGATCAATGGACAAAATGATACTATACCACCAAACCCTGGAATGAACTGCAAGATCCTAAAATAAACTAGGTTTTATCTTCAAAACGACAGGTGATTCCTAAATTTATACTGAGAAATCCATATCAGACCTTATCAGATTACAAAAAACAAAAAAAAACCACAGGATTAAGATACATTTCTTGAGTTTTCTTTCATTTCGTAAGCGATGAATGTACTTAAAAATCCGTCATCTGCACACTCAAGGCAAATAACGGAACGGCAGCTTTCGTACATCGGACAGCACTAAGCGACACAGTATATATTATATTTCTTCTCCTTCGACCAAAGACACTAAACATATCGCTTTCTCTTTGACTGGGGCCAATGACCTAGATATTAGGCCCCTTTAAACAACAAGCATCTTTTTGACAGTGGTCCATCTTCAGTGGTCTCTGGGTCTCTGAGTAGTCAGTCGTTCAGTACAGTTCAGTAACCTGGCATTCATGCGTGGCTCTGTTGGTTTCCTTGGTATTTTCTTTAGAACAGAATGCAGGGCATTGAACTAGTGTTTTCGAATGGTATACGTAACGCAAAAGCAGTGACATTAATTACAGAGTCTTGCATAAAATAAGGCCATTTGCCATCTGCGTGGGCGCCTATCAATGTGAAAGGTAACAGACTTCTGATCGAAGGAATCTAACCCACCCTTTATATCATTGGAGTTTGATCGTGTCCTGTTTTCGTGTTTCCCTATAATTACCTCCACAATGGTGCAATAGGTAAGGGTTATTCTGCCCGAAGGCAGGTCCGAACCTCCGCAGAGGTGTTCCTGAGCCGGAGTTTACGTGCGGTAGGGTGGCCAGTTCCTTTCCGCTCCTCCATTCCCTTACCCCCCACCAACAGCGCGTGGCAACCCATCCAACTCCTGACCACGCCCAATGTTGCTCATCTTCGGAGATTTCACGGGATCCGGTGTTTCAACACGGCTACGGCCGTTGGCAATGGTGCAATGATGACATTAAAATCACTGTTTTTGCCTTGTTAGAGATAAGAGATTGCAGTCTACTGTACAATGTTCACGAAGTATGGAAAAAGAATGATCACTGACAGAAACCTTTCCATGGGAGCTCGAGGCCATGCTAAAACTGAAAACAAACATGTGTCTTCAGCATTATCACCAAGAGTTGAAGTTTATGGTGCGAAATTCGTACAATACATAAGAAAAGTAAAACAAATTATACTTAACGCAAACGGTGAGGAAGGGTTAGTAATGGCAAAACTATTATTTCAACACTAGCTAGTACGCAGACGAACAAAACTAGCGAGCAGCCGCTTAAAGCAAGAATTAACCTTCGACTGACGGTAAGGTACACAGGAAAACAACAGTTTGAGAGGAAAGTGGGGAACGTGGTATGGGTCTACAGTCTTCTGGCTGGTGACATAAACGACCTTGTGTCACTAATTGAGGGATAGCTAAATAACTTGAGGCTATAGAAATATAAATCATTGCCGTGCGGTTAGGGTCGCCTAACTGTGAGCTTGCATTCTGGAGTTTCGAGAGTAGAATTTTGTTCGGCAGCCCTGAAGATGCTTTCCCGTGGTTTCCCATTTTCACACCAGGCAAATACTGGGATTGTACCTTACAGTAATTAAAAAACGGTCGCTAGTTCCAGAATCCCAGCTCTTTCCCATCCTGTTGAAACTACAGCTACTCAGCATAGGAGGCAATTTACTGGCATGGTTGAGATCCTTCCTGGAGGGTCGGATCCATTGTGTGGTGTACAGAGGCGCTCTATCACCGGCTGTTCCAGTAACATCTGGAGTAATACAAGTTTCTGTGATCGGGCCTCTCCTCTTCACTGTCTGTGTTGTTGATCTCCCAGGTTATGTCTCGTCTTCAATAGCCCAATATGCGGACGACATTGTGCTGTACAGCTATATAAGAAGGAAGACGCCCTTTCTCTACTGTACAATCTGATATGAAGAATCTGTCGATGAGGTGCGGTGTAGGGTAAAGGTAGGCAATACCGTGATAAATTTTAATAAATCATCATTTATTCTGGAAAGAAAGTAAACAATAATGCGAAATTAACAAAAAATATTCCGTGAATGTATACACGTATATAACCATAATGAAAACAGAATAACATCAATGGCAAGAAAAGAAAAAATTACAATCACTTACACCTGTAGACCAATACCGTGATATGTGTGGTAATACCGTGATATGGTGTCGGCAATACCGTGATAGATTTAAACTTCATATACACGTACATACAACTCAATAAGCAAAAGAAGACATGTTATAACATATATGGAAAATAGACAGTACGAAAAATAGTTTAATAACATGCAGGACCTATTTATAGATGTTTAATTATCATCATCGGACGTCACAACATTGTCACATTTTCTGCACATGAATTGCGGAGATTCACCCACTTCAACACAATTTTCGTGAAACCAGTCTGAACAAAACCCACACCGAATCCATTCTGCCTTTCCATTTTCCTCATTAAAGGGGGACACTTTCGTAGATATTTTTGTCGACTGAAATGCTAGTAGCTTTATGGTGGTGACATTCAATCCGAAATCCAACTCCTGCATTTCTATGACATGTTTGACCAGCTTTATTTCAACGTCTTTCGATAGAACAAACGGCCTACCGAGTTTTGATACCTCATGACGTTCCTCGTCATTATGACGACTCACGTGGTCTTTTAGGGTGCTCCGTGGTACGCCAAACTCTTTAGAAGCCTTATATAATGTCCATTTCTCACTAACAACCTTTCTAACAGCACTTAAAAGCTGATTACAAGTATAGCTGCCACGCCGCAATTTTTGAACTCCCACTCTCCCAGGCCCACCAACTCGAGATCTGTAAGAAAGAAGGCCGAATTCGTAAGCTTCCCAAGCTCCCTCCATTGCTCGTTACTAACATCAAAGTACACAGGCAAATCGAGCCTTCTTTCTAGTATATATAATGCGATTATCGTTTGCCTACCATGTAAACAGAATATACACTAACTTCAACACATTTAACATACTACTTACCTAGTTTCTTTCACCAATTCACAGTTTGACTTCCTCTGTCGTTGTGTCTGTGGCTTCTTGGTCGGCGCCATTACGTTCACTGCAGGGTCACAGAACAAGGAAACTATTCTCCTTAAAAGAAACCCCCTGCTCCGCTTAGTATTACCGTGACAGAAGTTCAAATAAAGTATCACGATAATACCACATATCACAATAATACCTAATTTTACCCTAAATAGCCTGAATATAAATGTAAATATATGAGAATGAATAGGTCCAAAAATCCCGTCACGGAATAGTTATAAAGTAGGGAAACGTATCATTCCGCTGTGCATTAGTTTTAAACTGCTTGGCATTCTACTTGCTACCATAAACTATTATATCGTTACTTATAATATTTACACACCAACCAATAAAATTTCATTAAATACAAAGTCTGTAATTTGAAAATGATAAATAATTTACGACAATTTAAAAAGGAATGTGCAATGTGAAGGGGCAAGGTGCAAAACAAAGTGATCCTGGGTTTCCTATATCGGAATTCAAGAGGGTTCAGTTCAAGAGCAAAAAGATCAGCTTATCTTTGCATGGTTCGGCCCGTACTGACGTATGATCTACCTACTTGGAATTCCACTACAGCGGAGAACATGAGCAAGCCGCAGAGTGTAGAGCGCCAGTCCCCATACCATCAAAAAAAGGTTACCTTCAATTGAGAAAACAGCCAAATAAACGGACCTGTTCTTCTCCGGAAATCTCCCTCTGCCTCTAACTTATAGAAATTGATCCTTTCCAACGTCTTCGTTTTTTTTTATCACTCAGCTGAAAGAGACGAAGGAGTTAACAATTGTCCACCTTTCACCCCTACATCTGCCTTTCAGAAGTTTTTTTTCTTCTGCTATTTGCTTTACGTCGCACCGACAGAGATAGGTCTTATGGTGACGATGGGACACGAATGGCCTAGGAATGGGAAGTAAGCGGCCGTGGCCTTAATTAAGGTACAGCCCCAGCATTTGTCTGGTGTGAAAATGGGAAACCACGGAAAATCATATTCAGGGCTGCCGACAGTGGGGTTCAAACCCACTATCTCCCGATTACTGGATAATGGCCACACTTAAGCTATCGAGCTCGGTCAGAAGAGTTTATAAGGGCGTTCGATGTTAGTGACGTCAAACCACTAGGAACAAATCTGCTTTTCTCAATGTTTCTTGCTTAAGTAGATAATTTGTCCTCTTGTATTCCAACCTTATCTTCATACTGTGATCTTTCCTACTTTTAGAGACACCACACAAACTTATTTGTCTACTAATGTCATTCCACGCCATTTCTCCGCTGACAGCTCGGAACATACCACTTATTAGTCGACCAGCTCGTCTTCTTTCTCTCAATTCTTTCCAGCCCAAACTTCGCAACATTTTTGTAACGCTACTCTTTTGTCGGAAATCACCCAGAAGTGTGGTTATAAGGGCTACAACAGTGAAGTACTAGTTACCTAACATCAGGTGAATTTGTTTTGATCCACAATATTACATTTGTAAAACAATAAAGAACAATAAAAATTTCTCTATGCTCGTTGGCAGAATGGTCAGCGTAGTGCCCTTCGGTTCAGAGGGTCCCAGGTTCGATTCCCGGCGGGGTCGGGGAATTTAATCGGCTCTGATTATTTCTTCTGGCTCGAGGACTGGGTGTATGTGTCCCTCCCAACACTCTCCTCATCATATTCAGACAACATACAACACTACCAACCACCACAGAGACACGTAATAGTGATTACATACCTCCATATAGGGTTGGCGTCAGGAAGGGCATCCGGCCGCAAAACAGGGCCAAATCCACATGTGCGACGCAGTTCGCACCAGCGACCCCACAGGTCTGTGAAAAAGCGGTAGCAAAAGAAAGAAGAAGAAAACCATTTTTCTATACAGTTCATCGCAGAGAATGTCGGGAATATTTTTCTTTAAACTTCAGGCAATTAAGTCAAAAATGGAATCGATTATAAAATTCAGTTTCTCTTCGGAGGTCAATTTCTTTTAATTTATGAACTGTAATTTTTATACATCGGTTACCAGTGTACGTTATTGATCTCCATGGGCAAGTGTCTGAAATTGTACCTTCTTACCACAAAATGATACGCGTTTAATGAAGGGAATTTTTTTATGACATTATTTATTTCTTCCACGAGTACATACCTTTCGCTACGAAACTTACTCCTACCGGGCAATTTGGCCGTACTATTAGGGGCGCGCTGCTGTGAGCTTGCATCCGGGAGATAGTGGGTTAGAGTCCCACTGTCAGCAGCCCTGAAGGTGGTTTTCCGTGGTTTCTCATTTTCACACCACGCAAATGCTGGGGGCTGTACCTTAATTAAGGCCACGGCCGCTTCCTTCCCACTCCTAAGCCTTCCTATCCCATCGTCGCCGTAACACCTATCTGTGACGGTGCGACCTAAAACAAATTGCAAGAAAAATGAGACTTACTCTTCTCAAATGGCACTAATGCTCACACACCTTAATTAATGTTAAATTTGTTATACTGTAATGTTTAGATCTGTGACTCTAGGAAATCTCTGCAAGACTTGGTCGACTTCCTTTTACTGTAACTATTCTAGCGTACACTAAATTCTCACAATATAAACAATTATATCTGAAATTAAGGGCAACTACTTTTTCATTTCAGTTTTACTTTATTGCCTAATGGACGTCGGAAAGAACGTTGACGTTGCATTGACAGAAAGCACCGATTTTCCATTATAGGTTTCTTCTGCGGGTTGGGTTGTGTCGAAGTGCTGTTCAAAGAGCGCCGGGCTGAGTGGCTCAAACGGTTGAGGTGGCTGGCCTTCTGACCCCAACGTGGCAGGTTCGATCCTCACTCAGCCCGGTGGTATTTGAAGGTGCTCAAGTACGTCAGCCTCGTGTCGCTAGATTTTCTGGCACGTAAAAGAACTCCTGTGGGACTAAATTCCGACATCTCGGCGTCTCCGAAAACCGTAAAAGTAGTGAGTGGGACGTAAATCAAATAGCATTATGAATTATCTTAAGCACACTTGATCGTATGTATATTTTGATACTGGGGATCCATCGAGATTAATTTAAGAATATGTTTTCCGATTTGAATGTTACAGATTCGCCAGTGTGCCGGAATGACGATGTGATCATCGTCGGTGCGTCTCTGAACGAGGTACAGCGGGTCCGGTGTCATGTTACGGCCGATCCCGCAGATGTGACATTCATCTGGCAATTTAACAACAGTGGAGAGAGCTTCAAGGTGGATCCTTCCCGGTTTGGAACGGGGAACGCCAGCATGAGTGAAATCAAGTATCGACCCGAGACGGAACGTGATTATGGCACCTTAACTTGCTGGGGAAAGAATGCCATAGGACGGCAGGCAGAACCATGCGTCTTCCAGATTGTTTCAGCAGGTAAGTTAAATATTTAATTATTACAATATGGAGGGAGCCTCCGTGGCGCGTGGGCCTCTCACCGCTGTATACCGTGGTTCAAATCCCGGTCACTCAATGTGAGATTTGTGCCGGACAAAGCGGAGGCGGGACAGATTTTTCTCCGGGTACTCCCGTTTTCCCTGTCATCTCTCATTCCAACAACACTCTCCGTTCTCATTTCATAGCATCTATCAGTCATCCATGGATCACTTTGGGAGTGGCGACCCCATCGTAATACTAGCCCATATCTGATTCATTCATTACATCCCTGACCCGGTCAACGACTGGAAAACAGGTTGTAGGTTTTCATTTTCATTATGAAAATTCATTTAAATATGCAAATATGCTCTACTAATCACAGAAATTTCCTGTTCCACGAAACAATAGAGACTTTCCGTTGATGGTGTGTCATTGCAAAGCTTAGCATTAGCGTGAAACGTCTTTTCGACTATCTAACTGCTGCACTAATTACCCAAATCATGTATGCATCTGACACATAACAATCTAAATAGAATACATCTCCACTTCTTTTACAAAAAGAGATTTCTCTTCATGTTTCCTGTAACAGTTTCTACTAATCTCATTCTGTTAAAACGGAAATAATGTTGGAATTTTTATGTGAATACACAGAATTACGACAACAGTCTTCACTATTGCGTGTATCTGTGGTGGTCGTTGATGTGATATGTGGAATGTACAATGTATGTGTATTAGGACGATTACAAACACCCTGTCCCGAGCTAGAGGAAATAAGCAGACGCAACTAAACTTCCCGACACAACCAGGAATCGAACTGTGGATCCTGTGAACCGAAGGACACTACTCTGACAATTCAGACAAGGAGACACATGCATAAGTAATTAGTTACTTATTGCTCACTTACTTTTTGTTACATTGCAATAATGCTCAATTGTTAGAAAATCGAGATCATTCATTTAAACAGGTACAGAGGTGTTGTTAAGGAGACATTCTTACTCCTAATT